>NC_069501.1:533860379-533922879 GCF_027579735.1 Bombina bombina | reverse complement strand
ATGCAAGTAGATATAGATATATAGATGGATATAAATTACATTTTTACACAGACATGTCTAGGTGTTCCTTGTATCCCTGAAAATCAGCACCCCTTTTAGCTATTACTATACAGACTCAGGTAAGTAGTAAGTAAATTGCACATCAATACAGCAATACTCACATTGTTGCTCAGCAATGAGAGGCTTTGCCAACATGCTTACATTTTCTCCTATTAATAAAATAAAGGGTTGGAATCTCACCTCACTCTTTCATAACCGCTATAGGGGTAATGCTGACGTTGAGCCATGTTTCCCATACCAGGACCAGCTGACCGGCTGTAGGGGTCTCCCATTCCCCCACTAGGACCCTGCCCTGAAGGCATGAAAGGATCACCTAAAGGGGGACCAGAAGGTGAAATGGATCAACATATCCCACCAGGAGAAGAAAAGAACACAAATTGCCTCATAATTTCATTTCCTTCTGTATGCGGAGAGTCCACAGCATCATTCCTTACGGTTGGGAAATACTGAACCTGGCCACCAGGAGGGGGCAAAGACACCCGAGCCAAAGGCTTAAATACTCCCCCCTACTTCCCTCATATCCCAGTCATTGTGCCAAGGGAACAAGGAACAGTAGGAGAAATATCAGGGTATAAATGGTGCCAGAAGAGAAAACCTAATTTTGGTATACGGGCGGGGGCAGTGGACTCTCCTCATACAGAAGGAAGTTAAATTATCAGGTAAGCATAATTTATGTTTTCCTTCTTAAAGGGACAGTCTAGGCCAAAATAAACTTTCATGATTCAGATAGAGCATGTAATTTTAAACAATTGTCCAATTTACTTTTATCACCAATTTTGCTTTGTTCTCTTGGTATTCTTAGTTGAAAGCTTAACCTAGGAGGTTCATATGCTAATTTCTTAGACCTTGAAGCCCACCTCTTTCAGATTGCATTTTAACATTTTTTTACCACTAGAGGGTGTTAGTTCACATATTTCATTTAGATAACACTGTGCTTGTGCACATGAAGTAATCTGGGAGCAGGCACTGATTGGCTAGACTACAAGTCTGTCAAAAGAACTGAAAAAAGGGACAGTTTGCAGAGGCTTAGATACAAGATAATCACAGAGGTTAAAAGTATATTATTATAACTGTGTTGGTTATGCAAAACTGGGAAATGGGTAATAAAGGGATTATCTGTCTTTTAAAACAATAAAAATTCTGGTGTAGACTGTCCCTTTAATTTGAGAAGAGTCCACGGCATCATTCCTTACTGTTAGGAAAACTATACCCAAGCTCTAGAGAACACTGAATGATAACTGGAGGGTAAAAGAGGCGGACCCTAATCAGAGCACCACAGCCTGCAAAATTTCTCTCCCCAAAGCTGCTTCGGCAGAAGCAAAACGGTCAAACTTGTAAAATTTAGAAAAAGTATGTGAGGACCAGGTAGCCGCCTTACAAATCTGATCCAGAGAGGCCTCATTCTTAAAGGCCCAAGAGGAAGCCACTACTCTAGTGGAATGAGCTGTAATCCTATGAGGAGGTCTAAATCCCGCTGACTCATAAGATAAGCGTATAACACCAAACAAAAAAGATAAGGAAATCGAAGAAGCCTTCAGACCCTTACGCTTCCCAGAGTAGATGACAAAAAAGGAAGAAGTTTGTCTAAAATCCTTAGTAGCTTGAAGATAAAACTTCAAAGCTCGAATCACATCCAGATTATAAAGTAAACGCTCCTTCGAAGGAGGATTAGGACACAAGGTAGGAAGCACAAACTGGTACGTAGGACAGCCTTATCAATTTTAAACAGATAAGGAGGCTCACATTGCAAGGCAGCTATTTCAAACTCCAAGGTGGAGCATTAGATCTAAACACAGGTCTGACCTAATTAGAGCCTTAACAAAAGTTTGCACGTCAGGGAGCTCTGCAAGCATCTTGTGCAGCAAAACAGATAGGGTCGAAATCTGTCCTCAGGGAACTGGCGGAAAGGCTCTTCTTCAGACCCTTCTGGAGAAAAAAAAAAAAAGTATCCTGGCAGCCTTAACTACACTTCACACCAGAACAAGTGAGCTCTCCACACCTTACGACAGATGTGACGAGTAACAGGCTTATGAGCTTGAATGAGAGTATCAATAACCCTCTCAGAGAAACCTCTCTTGGCTAGGACTAAGCGTTCAATCTTAACGCAGAGAATCTAGATTTTGATGAACAAAAGGACCCTCTTCCAGCAGATCCCTGCGACAAGGTAACTTCCATGGAGAAGATGAGGACATCCCCACCAGATCCGCGAACCACATACTTTGCGGACACGATGCAGCAATCAGTATCACTGATGCTTGCTCCTGTTTGATGCGGGCCACTACACAAGGAAGGAGAGGTAACGGCGGGACAATGTAAATCACGTTGAACCTCCAAGGCACTGCAAATGCATCTATTAGCTCCGCTTGAGGATCCCTGGACCGCGATCCATATCTGGGAAGCTTGGAATTGAGCCGGGATTGGATAAGATCTATTTCCGGCCTTCCCAAGTTGTTGCAAATCTCCGCAAACACCTCGTGATGGAGAGACCATTCGGCTGAATGAAAGGATTGTCTGCTGAGGAATTCCGCTTCCCAGTTGACCACACCCGGAATGTGGATCGTTGACCGCGAGCAGTTGTGGGCCTCTGCCCACTCCAGAATCTGAGATACTTTCCTCATTGCTAAGGAGTTTCTAGTTACCCCCTGATGGTTGATGTAAGCCACCAAGGTTATGTCTGATTGAAATCTGATAAACTGGGACGAACCCAGAAGAGGCCAAGCCTTCAGAGCATTGAAGATTGCCCGAAGTTCCAAAATGTTGATCAGGAGGAAGGATTCCTTTTGAGTCCACAAGCCCTGTGCCTTCCTGGCACCCCAAACAGCTCCCCATCCTGAAAGACTTGCGTCCGTAGTCACAATCTCTCAGGATGGTCTCAAGGAGGATGTCCCTTGGGACAGGTGATCTGGACAGAGCCACCAAGAGAGCAATTCTCTTGACCGGTTGTCCAGAGAAATATGAGACCAATCCGAATGATCGCCATTTCACTGTCTCAGCATGCACAGCTGCAGTGGTCTGAGATGGAATCTGGCAAAAGGGGGACACCTTTTTATGCCGACTGTCTCGGTGGGCTTCATGCTCTGCTTGGATTTATTCCAGGACTGAGTCGGCTTCCATGTACCCTTGGATTGCTCGGGCTTTGCAGAGGGTTGCTGATGTTGGGATTTATTAGAACGAAAATTAGGACCTTGTCCCTTAGGCTTGTTCTTATCCTGCGGTAAAAAGGGACCTTTGCCTCCAGTAACCGTGGAGATAATGGAGTCCAGGCCTGGACCAAACAAAATCTTTCCCTTTAAGGGAAGGGAAAGAAGTCTTTACTTCGAAGTCATGTCCGCAGACCAGGATTTCAGCCAGAGTTCCCTACAGGCTTGAACAGATAAATTTGAAGCCTTAGCATTCAGGCAAATAATTTGCATCACAAATAAAAGAATTAGCCACCCTTAATTCTTTCCTGGATCACGTCAAGGGGACCCTCCACCTTGATCGAATCAGATAAGGATTTGCACCAGTAGTAGGTAGCTGCCAGTTGAAACAAAAATCCTGTATGTTGAAACATCTTTCTTAACAGAGTTTCTATCTTTTTATCCATGGGCTCTTTAAACAAAGAACTATCCTCAAGCGGGATAGTAGTGCGTTTAGCAAGCGTGAAGATAGCGCCATCCACCTTGGGGATGGTACCCCACAACTGCAATTGAGAGTCCAGGAATGGGAACAATTTCTTAAATGAAGACGAAGGGGAAAAGGAAAAACTAATCCTTTCCCATTCATTCTTAATAATGTTTGCCATCTTTACAGGAACCCTGTCCTCATAGACCTTATCTTTCCTTCAACAGAAAGCGTAAATGTTCAATCTGGTTCCTCTGCAGCTGGAGGCCTAGAGGCAGCAGATTCTGACACAGAAAGTGCGCCCTCTGAAGTATCAGAGGCGTCTATCATCGGATAATCTCGTATCAGATAAATCCAACAAACTAGTTGATGACCCCTGGGAAGGATAGCAATATTTGACCTTTCGCTTGTGCTTAGCAGGGCGAGGAAAAGCACTAAAGGCAGCAGACACCGCCGTTTGTAAATGCGCAGTAAAGTCTGGTGGTAAAAGGCCCCCTCCAGATGGAGGATTAAGAGTGCTACGGGAAGCTGCATGTGTATTAGGAGATGACAGTAAGGTGCGCACCTCACGGACAGACACTCCTCAGAGGTAGATGGCTCAGTGGATAAAACATAGTAACCTTCTTTGACATGATTACTTTATCAAGGCATGTGGAACATAGTTGAATGGGCGGGTATACTGCGGCCTCCTCACAATATAGACAGGTATTCGACTTGGGTAAAGAGGGCGTACCCTCTAATGCATCAGAATCATCCATAGCTTGCGCTAACAAAGCAGACTATTGATTAATAAGAAAAAAACGGCACCTTTATACCCCCAATAGCTGGGGCACTCACCACCTTTTATAACCGAGGCAAAACAGAGAAACCGCTTCTTCTCCGGGTAACTGCAGTCAGGAAAGAGGAAATAAGTGTGACCACACCCGGTCACATGGTGCGCAATGCATGACCGCCCCTGCTATACTAGCCCCGCCCAAAAAAAAAAGCGCCAAGCTTTTCAAGCTGTGCAGCTCACAAAACTAAAGTAAAAATCTGTACGTTCCAACAACTGCCTGAGGCCAAAAACCATCTCACATATGTCGCAGCATAATCAAATAAACTTATATGATTAATCCCCACTGTTCAATAATCCCCCTTAGGAGATATTAACCCTTGATTCCATACAGATAAAAGGAGCCACACTGTGACCCTGTCTTCTGGCGTTATATGTATAAAAAAAATGAAACAATCTTACCGGAATCTATGCCGTGGAACAGAAACACAGCCTCTCAAGTTTGACAGTCTTATAGCATCGCTCCTGACATGGACTTGAGTGATGGAAGCAGGCAGTGAAACTCGTCAACACTGATTGCTTAGGAGCTGTTAATACAAGTTTGGAAGGGTTCGCAGAAAGACTCTCCCTGCATCTCTAGACTAACTTTCGTCAATGCTCTCACTGAGAGGCTGACAAGATTACTTAAAACTGCAGTCTCATTTCGAAGGGTAGATACCCTTCATAAGGAACTACTCAGAATCTTCTGACACTTCTCTGCCAACCTCCTGTGACTAAAGGCAAAGAATGACTGTGATATGAGGGAAGTAGGGGGAGTATTTAAGCCTTTGGCTGGGGTGTCATTGACTCCTCCTGGTGGCCAGGTTCAGTATTTCCAAACAGTAAGGAATGATGCCATGGACTCTCCGCATAAAAATAGAATTTATGTTTACCTGATAAATTTCTTTCTCCTACGGTGTGTCCGGTCCACGGCTTCATCCTTACTTGTGGGATATTCTTTTCCCCTACAGGAAATGGCAAAGAGAGCACACAGCAAAAGCTGTCCATATAGCCCCCCCTCTGGCTCCACCCCCCAGTCATTCGACCGACGGTTTGGTGAAAAAGGAGAAACTATAGGGTGCCGTGGTGACTAGTGTACAGAAATAAAATTTTTAAACCTGACTAAAAGCCAGGGCGGGCCGTGGACTGGACACACCGTAGGAGAAAGAAATTTATCAGGTAAACATAAATTCTATTTTCTCCTACATTGGTGTGTCCGGTCCACGGCTTCATCCTTACTTGTGGGAACCAATACCAAAGCTTTAGGACACGGATGAAGGGAGGGAACAAGTCAGGTAACCTAAACGGAAGGCACCACAGCTTGCAAAACCTTTCTCCCAAAAACAGCCTCCGAAGAAGCATAAGTATCGAATTTGTAAAATTTGGCAAAAGTATGCAGAGAAGACCAAGTCGCTGCCTTACAGATCTGATCAACAGAAGCCTTGTTCTTGAAGGCCCATGTGGAAGCCACAGCTCTAGTAGAGTGAGCTGTAATTCGTTCAGGAGGCTGCCGTCCGGCAGTCTCATAAGCCAATCGGATGATGCTTTTCAGCCAAAAGGAAAGAGAGGTAGCAGTAGCTTTCTGCCCTCTCCTCTTACCAGAATAAACGACAAACAAGGATGATGTCTGTCTGAAATCCTTTGTTGCTTCTAAATAGAATTTTAAAGCACGGACCACATCTAGGTTGTGTAACAAACGTTCCTTCTTCGAAACTGGTTTCGGACACAGAGAAGGAACAACTATTTCCTGGTTAATATTCCTGTTGGAAACCACTTTTGGAAGAAAACCAGGCTTGGTACGTAAAACTACCTTATCTGTATGGAATACCAGATAGGGAGAAGTACACTGCAAAGCAGACAATTCAGAAACTCTTCTAGCAGAAGAAATAGCAACCAAAAACAGAACTTTCCAAGATAGTAACTTAATATCTATGGAATGTAAGGGTTCAAACGGAACCCCTTGAAGAACTGAAAGAACTAAGTTTAGACTCCATGGAGGAGTCATAGGTCTGTAGACAGGCTTGATTCTGACTAACGCCTGTACAAACACCTGTACATCTGGCACGGCTGCCAGACGTTTGTGCAACAAAACAGACAGAGCAGATATCTGTCCTTTTAGAGAACTAACTGACAAGCCTTTATCCAAACCCTCTTGGAGAAAAGAAAGTATCCTAGGAATTTTAATTTTACTCCAAGAGAATCCCTTGGATTCGCACCAACGGATATATTTTTGCCATATCTTATGGTAAATTTTCCTAGTCACAGGTTTTCTGGCTTGAACCAGAGTATCTATAACTGAATCTGAAAACCCACGCTTAGATAGAATCAAGCGTTCAATTTCCAAGCAGTCAGTTGCAGAGAGACTAGATTTGGATGTTCGAATGGACCTTGTACTAGAAGATCCTGTCTCAAAGGTAGCTTCCATGGTGGAACCGATGACATTCGCCAGGTCTGCATACCAAGTCCTGCGTGGCCATGCAGGAGCTATTAGGATCACCGAGGCCTTCTCCTGTTTGATCCTGGCTACAATCCTGGGAAGGAGAGGGAACAGTGGAAACCCATAAGCTAGATTGAACGACCAAGGCGCTACCAATGCATCCACTAGCGTCGCCTTGGGATCCCTGGATCTGGACCCGTAGCGAGGAACCTTGGAGTTCTGACGAGACGCCATCAGATCCATATCTGGAATGCCCCATAGTTGAGTTAACTGGGCAAAGACCTCCGGGTGGAGTTCCCACTCCACCGGATGGAAAGTCTGACGACTCAAATAATCCGCCTCCCAGTTGTCTACTTCTGGGATGTGAATTGCAGATAGATGGCAGGAGTGATCCTCCGCCCATTTGATGATCTTTGATACCTCTCTCATCGCCAAAAAAAAAAAAAAAAAAGTGATTCATTCCTCTCAGACAAACTGACTTCACCCATGTCCAGCTCTTCCCCCATTTAGTATGCAGACAGGATGTCTCCAAAGGCTTGAGCATAACCTTTGAAGCCCCCCCCTGCTGTATAAAAGGCAGCACTTTGATACATAGAACAGGACACAGGCAAATATATGGATTTCCTCCAAGAGAAATGCCGATCCGTCTGAAGAAATGTGAGAAATGAAAACATTTTTCAAGGGGAACTGGTAATTAGCACAGATTTATTTGAGCGGTTCATGTGGTGATTAAGATAATAAAGGCCTTGGGAAACAAAAGACAGATGCTGAGGTGTGACTCTGGAAGCTCACGTAAGCAGGCAGCAAATAAACATCAATTTATTTTTTTCTGTTTGAATGCATGCCCCAGAATGTATTAAATATAGAAATTTGAGAAATTGTCTAATTCTCTATTATTATTACATGGGTATTTGCTAAGCTTGGGAGGTAACTGTTTTAGTCAGTCAAAAATGTGTAATAACCTCTGTTTTGTTTATATTTTTCAGACAGATAATCTCAGATCTACATAGAAATGAATGTGTATATATATATATATATATATATATATATATATATATATATATATATATATATATATATATATGTTTTGAAAACATAAAATCTTACTTAACCTCTGTTTTTAAGAATATAAATAAATACTTGTGGACCTGGAAAGAAATAATTAATGACACTTATTACTTTATTTCAGATGGAATGCCTGCATGAAATGAAATATCATATCATATATGAATGTGCAATTAATGTTTATAAAGTTTCAAATACATCTTTTAAAATATAGTGAGATGAAGATATGGAAGTTACTTTGATGTGATATGACTATGAGATATATATTTTCTGTTAGACTAAATGAAATATAAATTATTTTAATATAATGTTAGATATATTTGATATTTCATATCAAAATGATCAGAAAATTCATTAAGATATAACTTATCCAAAACAAATATTGTGAATAGTTGTTGCAGTAAATTATGATAAAATGAATAACCATTTCATAGAAATAGTGATTTAAGTTGTTTCAAATGTTGCTGTGTCTGTTTGTGATGCCACCCGGTGTTGCCACGAGAGAACTACAGCCAGAAAGATTTTTGGCTGTTGGAAATGGGATATCCAGTTATCCAATAGAGGGACAAGGTTTCGAAGGGCCACCCATATTTCACACCAATGATTACACTATATAGTGCTATGCAGGAAAGGGTGAAGGAACACTGGCTGCAGAGTTTTGAACTGACTGAAACTGTTTTGCGTGGGACACAGTCAAACTATAAAAACAAAGTGGGCCATACCTCTCCTATTCCATTGCAATTACACTTATTTTATATGAGGTGTGAAAAATCTTGAAGTTGGATCTCATTTTGGTAACGTGTGTATGTATATATATATATATATATATATATATATATATATATATATATATATATATATATATAGTATAAGAAAAGGGCTGCTAATTACATGTGATATTTTAAAGTCACTGCAGTTTAAAGATACAGTTTTCTGGGTTTTGTAAGATAAGTCATATGCATAGCCTTTACAGTTAATAGATTTAATGAGCAGATTATACTTTTAAACTGTGTGTCATTGTCCTAGATAGCTCTTAGCCTACCTATTTGTATGCAAGCATTTAAAGTAAACAATTACTATTGCTGGGCCTGGCAGAGTCAAATAAATAAATTGTATTTTAAATTGGTAATCCCAGCCTAGATATTATTTAAATTTGTATCTGGTAGACTAAGTGATTTATCTGTGAAAGTTCTGATGTTTTAAGTCAATATTGTATTAGGATAAATTGCAGTTAAAGAGCAGAATATATATATTATCCTATTGTTTAAGAATACTGTTTAAAATTGTATTGCTTGGATGTTTAAGGTTATTTATAAATAAGGTGGGTTTTTAAGATAAGCGTGTATGAATTTTGCATAGCATATTTAAATAGTTTTCAAGCGCATAAAAAGTTATTTCATTTCCTTTTATTGCAAATATACTTCAATATGTTCATGGATATTATCTAAATAAAAGAGTTGTTATTTATATTAATTATATGGTCTAGTAGATGCATGGTTGATTAGGGTTTCTATTTTTTTTTGTATTGTGTTTATAACCCTGCCATAAACTGATATATTATTTGATAGCACTACTAAGATTTTCATAAATATACTGACACTACAGTCGTCATGTTGTCCGACTGAAATCTTATGAATCTGGCCTTCGCTAGTTGAGGCCAAGCCAGGAGCGCATTGAATATCGCTCTCAGTTCCAAAATGTTTATCGGGAGAAGAGACTCTTCCCGAGACCATAGACCCTGAGCTTTCAGGGAGTCCCAGACCGCGCCCCAGCCTAAGAGACTGGCGTCGGTCGTGACAATGACCTACTCTGGTCTGCGGAAACTCCTTCCCTGAGACAGGTGATCCTGAGTCAACCACAAGCTGAGTGAGTCTCTGGTTACCTGGTCTACTTGAATCTGGGGAGACAAGTCTGCATAATCCCCATTCCACTGTTTGAGCATGCACAGTTGCAATGGTCTTAGATGAATTCGAGCAAAAGGAACCACGTCCATTGCTGCAACCATTAATCCTATTACCTCCATGCACTGAGCTATGGAAGGCTGAGGAATAGATTGAAGAACTTGACAAGCGTTTAGAAGCTTTAACTTTCTGACCTCTGTCAGAAAAATCTTCATTTCTACAGAATCTATTATTGTTCCCAGAAAAGGAACCCTTGTGAACGGGAACAGGGAACTCTTTTCTATGTTCACCTTCCTACCGTGAGACCTGAGAAAGGCTAAAACAATGTCTGTATGAGCCCTTGCTTTGGAAAGGGACGACGCTTGGATTAGAATGTCGTCTAGGTAAGGTGCTACAGCAATGCCCCTCGGCCTTAGAACCGCTAGAATGGATCCTAGCACCTTTGTGAAAATTCTGGGAGCAGTGGCTAAACCGAATGGAAGAGCCACGAACTGGTAATGTTTGTCCAGAAAGGCGAACCTCAGGAACTGATGATGATCTTTGTGGATAGGAATATGCAGGTATGCATCCTTTAAATCCACGGTAGTCATATATTGACCCTCCTGGATTGTTGGTAAAATCGTCCGAATGGTTTCCATTTTGAATGATGGAACTCTGAGGAATTTGTTTAGAATTTTTAAATCAAGAATTGGTCTGAAAGTTCCCTCTTTTTTGGGAACTACAAACAGGTTTGAGTAAAAACCCAGACCTTGTTCCGCTGTTGGAACTGGGTGTATCACTCCCATCTTTAATAGGTCTCCTACGCAATGTAAGAATGCCTGTCTCTTTATCTGGTCTGAAGATAAGCGAGACATGTGGAACCTTTCCCTTGGAGGAAGTTCCTTGAACTCTAGAAGATACCCCTTAGAGACTATTTCTAGTGCTCAGGGATCCGGAACATCTCTTGCCTGAGCAAAGAGAGAAAGTCTGCCCCCTACTAGATCCGGTCCCGGATCGGGGGCTACCCCTTCATGCTGTCTTGGTAGCAGCAGCAGGCTTCTTGGCCTGTTTACCCTTGTTCCAGCCTTGCAATGGTTTCCATGCTGGTTTAGGCTGGGAAGTGTTACCCTCTTGTCTAGAGGCTGCAGAATTAGGAGCCGGTCCGTTCCTGAAATTGCGAAAGTAACGAAAATTAGATTTGTTCTTAGCCTTGAAAGGCCTATCCTGTGGGAGGGCATGGCCCTTTCCCCCAGTGATGTCTGAAATAATCTCCTTCAATTCTGGCCCGAAAAGGGTCTTACCTTTGAAAGGAATATTAAGCAATTTTGTTTTGGACGACACTTCCGCTGACCAAGATTTTAGCCAAAGCGCCCTGCGCGCCACTATTGCAAAACCTGAATTTTTCGCCGCTAATTTTGCCAATTGAAAAGCGGCATCCAAAATAAAGGAATTAGCCAACTTTAGTGTGTGAATTCTGTCCATGACTTCATCATAAGGAGTCTCCTTTTGGAGCAAATTTTTTAGTTCCTCGAACCAAAAAGACGCCGCTGTGGTGACAGGAATAATGCACGAAATTGGTTGAAGAAGGAAACCTTGCTGAACAAATATCTTTTTAAGCAATCCTTCCAATTTTTTATCCATAGGATCTTTGAAAGCGCAACTGTCCTCAATAGGAATAGTTGTGCGCTTGGCTAACATTGAAACTGCCCCCTCTACCTTAGGGACCGTTTGCCATGCGTCCCTTCTGGGGTCGACAATGGGGAACATTTTCTTAAATATAGGAGGTGGAACAAAAGGTACCCCTGGCTTCTCCCACTCCTTAGTCACTATGTCCGCCACCCTCTTGGGTATCGGAAAGGCATCAGCGTGCACAGGGACCTCTAAAAATTTGTCCATTTTGCACAACTTCTCTGGAATCGCCAAAGAGTCACAATCATCAAGAGTAGCTAGCACCTCCTTAAGCAGGGCGCGGAGATGTTCTAACTTAAATTTAAATGCCACGATATCAGGTTCTGCCTGCTGAGAAATTTTTCCTGAATCAGAAATTTCTCCCTCAGACAGACCCTCCCTCACTGCCAATTCAGACTGGTGTGAGGGTATAACAGATAAATTATTGTCAGCGCCAACTTGCTCATCCTCTGTATTTAAAACTGAGCAATCACGCTTTCTGGGAAATGCTGGCAGTTTGGATAAAAGATTTGCTATAGAATTATCCATTACTGCTGTTAATTGCTGCATAGTAACAAGCATTGGCGCGCTAGATGTACTAGGTATCGCCTGCGCGGGCAAAACTGGTGTTGACACAGAAGTAGAGGATGATGAGCTATCCCCACTACCTTCATTTGAAGAATCATCTTGGGCAACCTTATTAAACGTGACAGTACTGTCCTTACTTTGTTTGGACGCCATGGCACAATTTGCACATACATTTAAAGGGGGAACCACCTTGGCTTCCATACACACAGAACATATGCTATCTGAAGGTACAGACATGTTAGACAGATTTAGGCAGGCTATAAATGCAATAAAAACGATTTTAAGCAAAATCGTTACGGTCTCTTTAAATAATAAAGAGCCCACTTTATTTCTGAATGTTTGAAAAACTATCAAGGAAATATCCGATCTTTATAAAATTTACACAATGAGCAAACCGGAGCTAATAGTTCAATTTACCGGTTTAAACACACTACAGTCCCTGCCACAGACTTTGCTGCGGCTTTTACCTTCCTTAGGGGTTATTCACCACAGAAATAAGCCTTCCTGAGTCCGTTTCTCAGTCACAGGACCCTCTCACATGAAGCTGCATGCACTGCCTTTAGAAGTAACTGCGCAACTGAGGCGTGAAAATGAGGCCTCCTCCCTCTGCATACCAGAGTGAAGGGGCCTTTCTGACTAGATTAGGCGTCTAAACAACTGCCAGGCGTAATAAAACGTTCCCAAAAGAGTTTCAAAGTTCACAAAACACTCCAAATGTCATATAAATATGATATAAACAAATCGATTTAGCCCACAATAGTGTCAACCAGCATAGAGCCCAATTTATAAGCCTTAATTCTGTTACCGAGTCTAAGAAAATGGCTTACCGATCCCATAAGGGAAAACTGACAGTCTTCTAGCATTACTATGTCTTGTTAGAAAAGAGACTGGTCATACCTGGAGCAGATAAGTCTGCAAACTGTTCCCCCCAACTGAAGTTCTCTGGTTTCAACAGTCCTGCGTGGGAACAGCAATGGATTTTAGTTACTGGTGCTAAAATCATACTCCTCTTTTAACAGAACTCTTCATCACTTTCTGTTGTAGAGTAAATAGTACAAACCGGCACCATTTTAAAATAAACTCTTGATAGAAGAAATAAAACTACAACTAACACCACATACTCTTACCATCCCCGTGGAGATGCTACTTGTTCAGAGCGGCAAAGAGAATGACTGGGGGGCGGAGCCAGAGGGGGGGCTATATGGACAGCTTTTGCTGTGTGCTCTCTTTGCAATTTCCTGTAGGGGAAGAGAATATCCCACAAGTAAGGATGAAGACGTGGACCGGACACACCAAAGTAGGAGAAAAGGAAATAGGAATCCAATAATTCTTAGGGTGGGGGAAGAAAAAACAAAACAAAAAACCCCAACAACCCCCAAAAAATCTGACACTTACCTTTCCTCATATTACTGTAGGGATCTTTTCCTGACTCATAAGGCATCCTGCTTATCATGTCAGTCTGGTATCCTGTATTAGGGGTCATGGAATTGCGTTTCTGGTAGGAAGGGTCGGATCCATCATATGTGTCCTGGAGGACCACGGAATTATTTCTATAGGGTAAGCAGAACACAGAATGGATGGGGGGCCTGATTACAGAAATATGAAATGTCACATTAAAGAGCAATTTGAAGACTTCATGAACAATTTAATCAAAGAGAAATACAGTGGATTGCGGGGGGGGGGGGGGGGGGGAGACAGTGGGAGCATAGTATCTTACAAGTTGGAGGGGGAATTCTATTTAATTCCTTGTGTCAAGAACACATGAAGCAATTATTTAATTACTGGGTTAATATCAAGTCACTACTTAAACTAGGCAAAAACAATAATGGAAACTTCTCCCACCCCCTACCAGTTTTATCCTTTAGCCAAAAGAAAGGAGAATGTGAGAGGCAAAGAGACAGCCAGACTAGAAAAAAAATATTCAAACTATAGAAATAAGGATCTTGACATTCTGCGTGACCACACATGGATGATTATACAATGAATACAAAACACACGGCAAGTCCTCATGAGAGATAGTGGTATGGTCCGGCACAAAAATCCAGAAGAGCAACCAGAAAAGCTAGACATTTCTTGGGAAACAAAGAAGGGTGTGCCAGAGTAAAAAGTACCAAGTGAACAAACCAGTAAGAAACTCAAAAGGTACAGTAATTAGCCATTTCAATTTCAGAGCACAAGCAATTTTAGGAAAGGAGATAGGTACTTCTCCATACAGGTATCAGTATCACAAGTGGATAAATATGGAGGTGGAAAACTTAAGATCAGTTAGGTCCCATCACCACAGGCTTATTTACAGACTAAAAACAGATTTCAGAGTTACCTATGAAAATTCTACAGAAAAAAAAGGGACAATGCCAAGAAGACACACAACTGCAGAGTAAACTGGCCCTAGATATGGTTTCATAACCATCCATAATTTGAAGTAGAGAAAAAGAAAATTTATGATTACCTGATAAATTTATTTCTTTTTGACACGACGAGTCCACATCTTAATTACTAATGGGATATTCACCTCCTGGTCAGCAGGAGGCAAAGAGCACCACAGCAGAGCTGTTAAATAGCTCCTCCCTTCCCTCCCACTCCAGTCATTCGACCGAAGTTAGGAAGAGAAAGGAAAAGCCAAGGTGCAGAGGTGTCTGAAGTTTAGGGAAAAAAAACACAACCTGTCTAAAAGAGCAGGGCGGGCCGTGGACTCATCGTGTCAAAAAAGAAATAAATTTATCAGGTAAGCATACAATTTTTTTTTTAAGACACGATGAGTCCACAGATCATCTTAATTACTAATGGGATTCAATACCCAAGCTACACAGATGAATGGGAGGGACAAGACAGGAAACATAAACAGAATGCACCACTGCTTGAAAAACCTATCTCCCAAAAAAACTTTGAAAAAAGAGTGAAGAGAGAACCAAGTTGCAGCCTTGCAAATCTGTTCCACAGAAGCTTCCTTCTTGAATGCGCATGAGGAAGTAACAGCCCTTGTGGAATGAGCCGTAACTCTCTTGAGAGGCTGCTGACAGCAGTCTCATATGGAAAACAAATGATACTCTTCAGCCCAAAAAGAAAGAAGTAGCCATAGCTTTCTGTCCCTTTCAGTTTCCAGAGAAAAACCACAAACAAAGAAGAAGACTGACGAAAAACCTGTCTCCTGCAGATAAAACTCTAAAGCACGGACCATGTCCAAAATTGTGCAAAAGTCGGTCCTTCTGAGGAGGAGGATTAGGCCACAAAGAAGGAACAACAACCTCCTGATTAATGTTCCGATCAGAAAAAACCTTAGGAAAAAATCCTAATTTAGTACGTAGAACTACCTTATCTGAATGGAAAATAAGATGAGACTCATACTGTAATGCCGAGAGCTCTGACACTCTCCGAACAGACAAAATAGCAACAAAAATAAGATTTTCCAAGATAACAACGTAATATCTAAGGAAAGCATGGGCTCAAACTGAGCCCCTTGAAGAACTTTAGAAACTAAATTCAGACTCCATGGAAGGAGTAACTGGTTTAAACACAGGCCAGATTCTGACCAAGGCCTGAGAAAATTATTGTACATCTGGGACATCTGCCAGACATCTGTGTAACAAGATAAAAGGTAGAGATTTGACCCTTTAGGAAACTTGTTGATAAACTTTTCTCCAAACCCACTTGGAGAAAGGACAAAGTCTAGGAATCCTAACTCAACTCCTTTATGAGTAGCCCATGGATTCACATCAATGAAGATATTTACGCCATATCTCATGATCAATCTTTCTAGTGACAGGCTTACGAGCCTGAATCATGGTCTCAATGACCAAATCAGAAAAAACCCTGCTTGGATAATATGAAGCGATCAATCTCCAAACAGTCAACTTTAGAGAAACCAGATTTGGGTGAAGAAGGGGCCCTTTAACAACAAAATTTATGCTTACCTGATACATTTCTTTGGCGATGTACCGAGTCCACGGATTCATCCTAACTTGTGGGATATTGTCCTTCCTGACAGGAAGTAGCAAAGAGAGCACCACAGCAGAGCTGTCTATATAGCTCCCCCCTTAACTCCACCCCCCAGTCATTCGACCGAAGGCTAAGGAAGAAAAGGAGAAACTAAGGTGCAGAGGTGACTGAAGTTTACATAAAAAAATACTATCTGTCTTGAATAGACAGGACGGGCCGTGGACTCAGTACATCACAAAAGAAAGAAATTCATCAGGTAAGCATAAATTTTCTTTTCTTTTGCATGATGTACCGAGTCCACGGATTCATCCTAACGTGTGGGATACCAATACCAAAGCTTTAGGACACAGATGAAGGGAGGGACAAGACAGGAACCTAAACGGAAGGCACCACTGCTTGTAAAACCTTTCTCCCAAAAATAGCCTCCGAAGAAGCAAAAGTATCAAATTTGTAAAATTTTGAAAAAGGTATGAAGCGAAGACCAAGTCGCAGCCTTACAAATCATGTGGAAGCTACCGCTCTAGTAGAATGAGCTGTAATCCTTTCAGGAGGCTGCTGTCCAGCAGTCTCATAAGCCAAACGGATGATGCTTTCAGCCAAAAGGAAAGAGAAGTCACCGTAGCCTTTTGACCCCTACGCTTTCCAGAATAGACAACAAAGAAGATGTTTGAAATTTTATTTGCAGGCAACCAAAGATTTTCGTCAAAGCACGAACCACATCCAAGTTGTGCAACAGACGTTCCTTCTTACAAGAAGGATTAGGACACAGAGAAGGAACAACAATTTCTTGATTGATATTCCTGTTAGTAACAACCTTAGGTAGGAACCCAGGCTTGGTAAGCAAAACCACCTTATCAGCATGGAACACAAGATAAGGTGAGTCACATTGAAAAGCAGATAGTTCAGAAACTCTTCGAGCTGAAGAGATAGCAACTAGGAACAAAACTTTCCAAGATAAAAGCTTAATATCTATGGAATGCATGGGTTCAAACGGAACCCCCTGAAGAACTCTATGAACTAAATTTAGACTCCATGGCGGAGCAATAGGTTTAAACACAGGCTTAATTCTAACTAAAGCCTGACAAAAAGCCCAAACGTCTGGAACATCTGCCAGACGCTTGTGCAACAAAATAGAGCAGATATCTGCCCCTTTAGGGAACTAGCTGATAATCCATTCTCCAATCCCTCTTGGAGAAAAGACAAAATCCTAGGAATCCTGATTTTACTCCAGGAGAAGCCTTTGGATTCGCACCAAAAAAGATATTTACGCCATATCTGGTAAATAACAGGCTTTCGAGCCTGAATCAAGGTATTTATGACTGACTCAGAGAAACCCCGCTTTGATAGAATCAAATAACGCAGTCAGTTGCAGAGAAATTGAATTTGGATGCTTGAATGGACCTTGAATCAGAAGGTCCTGTCTCAATGGCAGAGACAATGGTGGAAGGGATGACATGTCCACCAAGTCTGCATACCAAGTCCTGCGTGGCCACGCAGGCGCTATCAAAATCACTGACACTCTCTCCTGTTTGATTCTGGCAATCAGACATGGAAGGAGAGGGAAAGGCGGAAACACATAAGCCAGGTTGAACGACCAGGGTACTGCTAGAGCATCTATCAGTACAGCCTGAGGATCCCTTGACCTGGAGCCGTAACAAGGAAGTTTGGCGTTCTGACGAGACGCCATCAGATCCAACTCTGGTGTGCCCCATAGCCGCACCAGCTGAGCAAACACCTCCGGATGGAGTTCCCACTCCCCCGGATGAAAAGTTGGACGACTTAGAAAATCTGCCTCCCAGTTCTCTACACCTGGGATATAGATCGCTGACAGATGGCAAGAGTGAGCCTCTGCCCATTGGATTATCCTTGAGACCTCTATCATCGCTAAGGAACTCTTTGTTCCGCCCTGATGATTGATATAAGCCACAGTTGTGATGTTGTCCGACTGAAACCTGATGAATCTGGCCAAAGCCAGCTGAGGCCATGCCTGGAGAGCATTGAATATCGCTCTTAATTCCAGAATATTTATCGGTAAGAGAGCCTCCTCCCGAGTCCACAAACCCTGAGCTTTCAGGGAATTCCAGACTGCACCCCAGAAGACTGGCGTCTGCCGTCACTATAACCCATTCTGGCCTGCGGAAACACATTACCTGGGACAGATGATCCTGCGACAACCACCAAAGAAGAGTCTCTGGTCTCTTGATCCAGATTTATCTGAGGAGATAAATCTGCATAATCCCCATTCCACTGATTGATCATGCATAGTTGCAGTGGTCTGAGATGCAAGCGAGCAAACGGAACTATGTCCATTGCCGCTACCATTAGTCAGATTACCTCCATACACTGAGCCACTGACGGTCGAGGAATGGAATGAAGAGCTCTGCAGGTGGACAAAATCTTTGATTTCCTGACCTCCGTCAGAAATATTTTCATGTCCACAGAGTCTATCAGAGTCCCTAGAAATGAGACTCTTGTGAGAGGGGAAAGAGAACTCTTTTTTACGTTCACTTTCCAACAGCCAACATTAAGTCCGTGTGAGACTTGGCTAGTTGCAAGGACGACGCTTGAATTAGAATGTCGTCTAGATAAGGCGCCACTGCTATGCCCCGTGGCCTTAGAACCGCCAGAAGGGACCCTAGCACCTTCGTGATGATCTTTGTGGATAGGAATGCGTAGATACGCATCCTTTAAGTCCACAGTGGTCATATATTGACCCTCCTGGATCAATGGTAAGATAGTCCGAATGGTCTCCATCTTGAAAGATGGAACTCTTAGGAATTGGTTTAGGATCTTGAGATCCAGAATTGGTCTGAAGGTTCCCTCCTTTTTGGGAACTATAAACAGATTGGAGTAGAACCCCTGCCCCTGTTCTGCTTTTGGAACTGGGCACATCACTCCCATGGTAAAAAGGTTTTCTACACAGCGTAAGAACGCCTCTCTTTGTCGTGTTTACAGACAATTGAGACAGATGGAACCTCCCCCTTGGAGGGGAATCCTTGAAATCTAGAAGGTATCCCTGGGTTACAATTTCTACTGCCCAGGAATCCTGAACGTCTCTTGCACAGGCCTGAGCAAAGAGAGAGAGTCTGCCCCCTACTAGATCCGGTCCTGGATCGGGGGCTACCCTTTCATGCTGACTTAGTGGCAGCAGCAGGCTTTTTGGCCTGTTTACCCTTGTTCCAAGCCTGATTAGGTCTCCAGGTTGGCTTGGATTGAGCAAAGTTCCCCTCTTGCTTTGCAGCAGGGGAAGAGGTAGAGGGAACACTCTTGAAGTTTCGAAAGGAACGAAAATTATTTTGTTTGGTCCTAGTCATATTTGACTTATCCTGAGGGAGGGTAATGTCTGAAATGATCTCTTTCAATGCAGGCCCGAATAGAGTCTTTCCTTTGAAAGGGATTGACAAAAGCTTAGATTTAGATGACACATCAGCTGACCAGGACTTAAAGGGACAGTCTAGTATAAATTAAACTTTCATTATTCCGATAGGACTTGTAATTTTAATCAACTTTCCAATTTACCTTTATCATCAAATTTGCTTTTTTCTCTTGGTATTCTTAGTGTAAACTAAACATAGGTAGGCTCATATGCTAATATCTAAGCCTTTGAGAGCTGCCTCTTATCACATGCTTTTAAAATCTATTTTCAACACAAAGAGTCAGAAAGTACACGTGGGCCATATAGATAACACTGTTCAGGCACAGGGGGTTATTTAAGATTTAGCACAAAACAATGCTAAATGGAAGACAATAGATAATATACAGTCACAGTCATGTGATCAGGGGGCTGGAAGAAGGTTCCTAGATACAAGGTAATCACAGAGGTAAAAAGTATATTAATATAACTGTGTTGGTTATGCAAAACTGGGGAATGGGTAATAAAGGGATTATCTATATTTTAAAACAATAACAGTTATAAGGTAGACTGTCCCTTTAAGCCATAACACTCTACGCGCTAAAAACACAATTTATGCTTACCTGATAAATTTATTTCTCTTGTGGTGTATCCAGTCCACGGATAATCCATTACGTGTGGGATATTCTCATTCCCAACAGGAAGTTGCAAGAGGAAACCCACAGCAGAGCTGCAATATAGCTCCTCCCCTAACTGTCATAGCCAGTCATTCGACCGAAAACAAGCCGAGAAAGGAGGAACCATAGGGTGCAGTGGTTACTGTAGTTTAAATTTAAAAATGACCTGCCTTAAAATGACAGGGCGGGCCGTGGACTGGATACACCACAAGAGAAATAAATTTATCAGGTAAGCATAAATTGTGTTTTCTCTTGTAAGATGTATCCAGACCACGGATCATCCATTACTTGTGAGATACCAATACCAAAGCTAAAGTACACGGATGAAGGGAGGGACAAGGCAGGAACTTAAATGGAAGGAAACACTGCCTGTAAAACCTCTCTCCCAAATATAGCCTCCGAAGAAGCAAAAGTATAAAATTTGCAAAATTTTGAAAAAGTATGAAGCGAAGACCAAGTCGCGGCCTTGCAAATCTGTTCAAAAGAAGCCTCATTTTTAAAGGCCCAAGTGGAAGCCACAGCTCTAGTGGAATGAGCTGTAATCCTTTCAGGAGGCTGCTGTCCAGCAGTCTCATAGGCTAAGCAGATTAAGCATCTTGGCAAAAAGAAGGAGAGGTTGCCGAAGCCTTTTGATCTCTCCTCTGTCCAGAGAAGACAATAAACCAAGCAGATGTTTGACGAAAATCTTTAGTAGCTTGTAAGTAAAAACTTTAAAGCACGGACCACGTCCAGATTGTGAAACACAGGGATGGAACAACAATCTCTTGATTGATATTCTTGTTAGATACCACCTTAGGTAAAAACCCAGAATTGGTACGCAGGACTACCTTATCCGTAAGAAAAATCAGATGAGAATCACATTGTAAGGCAGATAACTCGGAGACTCTACGAGCCAAGGAAATAGCTACCAAAAAAAGGACTTTCCAAGATAAAAGTTTGATATCTATGGAATGAAGAGGTTCAAACGGAACTTCTTGAAGAACCTTAAGAACCAAGATTAAGCTCCATGGTGGAGCAACAGGTTTAAACACAGGCTTGATTCTAACTAAAGCCTGACAAAATGCCTGAACGTCTGGAACATCTGCCAGACGCTTAACTAGCTGACAATCCTTTTTCCAAACCTTGGAGAAAAGATAATATCCTAGGAATCCTGACCTTACTCCATGAGTAACCCTTGTATTCACACCAATAAAAGATATCTACGCCATACCTTATGGTAAATTTTCCTGGTGACAGGCTTTCGTGCCCGTATTAAGGTATCAATAACTGACTCTGAGAAGCCACGCTTTGATAAAAATCAAGCGTTCAATCTCTAGGCAGTCAGCCGCAGAGAAATTAGATTTGGATGGTTGGAAGGACCCTGAAGTAGAAGGTCCTGTCTCAGAGGCAGAGACCATGGTGGAAAGGATGACATGTCCACTAGATCTGCATACCAGGTCCTGCGTGGCCACGCAGGTGCTATCAGAATCACTGATGCTCTCTCCTGCTTGATCTTGGCAATCAGTCGAGGGAGCAGAGGAAACGGTGGAAACACATAAGCCAGGTTGAAAGACCAGGGCGCTGCAAGAGCATCTATCAGTGTCGCCTTGGGATCCCTGGACCTGGATCCGTAACACGGAAGCTTGGCGTGCTGGCGAGACGCCATGAGATCCAGTTCTGATTTGCCCCAACGATGAATCAGTTGTGCAAATACCTCCGGATGGAGTTCCCACTCTCCCGGATGAAAAGTCTGACGACTTAGAAAATCCGCCTCCCAGTGCTCTACACCTGGGATATGGATAGCTGATAGGTGGCAAGAGTGAATCTCTGCCCAGAGAATTATTTTTGAACTTCTAACATCGATAGGGAACTTCTTGTACCCCCTTGATGGTTGATGTAAGCTACAGTCGTGATGTTGTCCGACTGAAATCTGATGTACCTCAGAGTTGCTAACTGAGGCCAAGCCTGAAGAGCCTTGAATATCGCTCTTAGTTCCAGAATATTTATTGGATCCCTGAGCCTTCAGGGAGTTCCAGACTGCACCCCAACCTAGAAGGCTGGCATTTGTTGTTACAATTGTCCAATCTGGCCTGCGAAAGGTCATACCTTTGGACAGATGGACCCGAGATAGCTACCAGGGAAAAGAATCCCTGGTCTCTTGGTCCAGATTCAGTTGAGGGGACAAATCTGTGTAATCCCCGCTCCACTGACTGAGAATGCATAGTTGCAGCGGTCTGAGATGTAAGCGTGCAAACGGCACTATGTCCATTGCCGCTACCATTTAGCCGATTACTTCCATACACTGAGCCACCGAAGGGCGCGGAATGGAATGAAGAACCAGGCAGGAATTTAGAAGCTTTGATAACCTGGACTCCGTCAGGTGAATTTTCATTTCTATAGAATCTATCAGAGTCCCTAGAAAGGAAACTCTTGTGAGTGGGGATAGAGAACTCTTTTCCTCGTTCACTTTCCACCCATGCGACCTCATAAACGCCAGTACTACGTCCGTATGAGACTTGGCAATTTGGAAGTTTGACGCCTGTATCAGGATGTCATCTAAATAAGGGGCTACTGCTATGCCCCGCGGCCTTAGGACCGCCATAAGTGACCCTAGAACCTTTGTAAAGATTCTTGGGGCTGTAGCTAATCCAAAGGGAAGAGCTACAACTGGTAATGCCTGTCTTGAAAGGCAAACCTGAGAAACCGATGATGATCTTTGTGTATTGGAATGTGAAGATAAGCATCCTTTATATCCACTGTAGTCATATATTGACCCTCCTGGATCAGTGGTAGGATGGTACGAATAGTTTCAATCTTGAACGACGGAACTTTGAGGAATTTGTTTAAGATCTTTAGATCCAAAATTGGTCTGAAGGTTCCCTCTTTTTTGGGAACCACAGACAGATTTGAGTAAAAACCCTGTTCCTGTTCACTCCCATAACTAGGAGGTCTCGTACACAGTGTAAGAATGCCTCTCTCTTTATCTGGTGTGCAGATAATTGTGAAAGGTGAAATCTCCCTTTTGGGGGGGAAGCTTTGAAGTCCAGAAGATATCCCTGGGATATAATTTCCAACGCCCAGGGATCCTGAACATCTCTTGCCCACGCCTGGGCGAAGAGTGAAAGTCTGCCCCCTACTAGATCCGTTACCGGATAGGGGGCCGTTCCTTCATGCTGTCTTAGAGGCAGCAGCAGGATTTTTTTGACCTGCTTACCTTTTTTCCAGGTCTGGTTTGGTCTCCAGACCGTCTTAGATTGAGCAAAAGTTCCCTCTTGTTTATTATTAGAGGAAGTTGATGCCGCACCTGCCTTGAAGTTTTGAAAGGCACGAAAATTAGACTGTTGGGCCCTAGATTTGGACCTGTCCTGAGGAAGGGCATGACCTTTTCGTCCAGTGATATCAGCAATAATCTCCTTCAAACCAGGCCCGAATAGGGTCTGCCCCTTGAAGGGAGTGTTAAGTAGCTTAGATTTTGAAGTCACGTCAGCTGACCATGATTTAAGCCATAGCGCTCTGCGCGCCTGTATAGCAAAACCAGAATTATTAGCCGTTAGTTTATTCAAATGAACAATGGCATCAGAAATCAAAGAATTGGCTTGCTTAAGTGCTCTAAGTTTGCCAAGTATGTCATCCAATGGAGTCGCTACCTGTAAAGCCTCTTCCAGAGACTCAAACCAGTACGCCGTAGCAGCAGTGACAGGGGCAATGCATGCAAGGGGCTGTAGGATAAAACCTTGTTGAATAAATATTTTCTTAAGGTAACCTAATTTTTTATCCATTGGATCTAAAAAAGCACAACTGTCCTCGACAGGGATAGTAGTACGCTTTGCTAGAGTAGAAACTGCTCCCTCCACCTTAGGGACTGTCTGCCATAAGTCCCGTGTGGTGGCGTCTATTGGAAACATTTTTCTAAAAATAGGAGAGGAAGAGAACGGCACACCTGGTCTATCCCATTCCTTATTAATAATTTTTGTAAACCTTTTAGGTATTCGAAAAACATCAGTACACACCGGCACTGCAAGTATTTATCCAGTCTACACAATTTCTCTGGCACTGCAATGGAATCACAGTCATTCAGAGCAGCTAAAACCTCCCTAAGCAACACGCGGAGGTGTACAAGCTTAAATTTAAATGTAGAAATATTAGAATCGGGTATCTTTCCTGAGTCATTAACATCACCCACTGACTGAAACTCTCTTTCCTCAGCTTCTGCATATTGTGAGGCAGTATCAGACATGGTTCTTAAAGCGTCAGTATGCTCTGCATTTTGTCTCACCCCAGAGCTATCTCGCTTACCTCTAAGTTCAGGTAGTCTGGCTAATACCGCTGACAATGTATTATCCATGACTGCCGCCATGTCTTGTAAAGTAAACGCAATGGGCGCCCTATATGTACTTGGCGCCATTTGAGCGTGAGTCCCTTAAGCGGGAGTCAAAGGGTCTGACACGTGGGGAAAGTTAGTCGGCATAACTTCCCCCTCGTCAGATTCCTCTGGTGATAAATTTTTTTTAAAAGACAGAAAATTATCTTTATTGCCTAAAATGAAATCAGTACATTTGGTACACATTCTAAGAGGGGGTTCCACCATGGCTTTTAAACATAATGAACAAGGAGTTTCTTCTATGTCAGACATGTTTATGCAGACTAGCAATGAGACTAGCAAGCTTGGAAAACACTTTAAATCAAGTTAACAAGCAAATATAAAAAACGGTACTGTGCCTTTAAGAGAAACAAGTTTTGTCAGAATTTGAAAAACAGTGAAAAAATGCAGTAAATCAAACAAAATTTTTACAGTGTATGTAATAGACTAGCAGAGCATTGCACTCACTTGCAAATGGATGATTAACCCCTTAGTTCAAAAAACGGATCAAAAAAACGAAATAGAAACAGTCACAACCAACTGCCACAGCAAGCTGTAGCCCTACCTTCCCCAATAAACGACTTTGGAAAGCCTTTGGGCCCTTTAGAGATGTCCTATAGCATTCAGAGGGCCTTTGAGGGAATCTGGATATCTTAGATTGTAATTTTAACTGCACAAAAAAAACGTTTAAATAGGCCCCTCCCACTCATAGTAACACAGTGGAAAGCCCCAGGAAACTGTTTCTAGGCAAAATTTAAGCCAGCCATGTGGAAAAAACTAGGCCCCAATAAAGTTTTATCACCAAAGTATATATAAAAACGATTAAACATGCCAGCAAACGTTTTATATTGTAAATATCATAAGGGTATTACCTCTGGGAATAAGCATGATACCAGTCGTTATTCAATCACTGTATTCAGGCTTAACTTACATTAATCCGGTATCAGCAGCATTTTCTAGTGTTTTCCATCTCTAGAAAAAATTATAACTGCACATACCCGATAGCAGAATAAACTGCACGCCATTCTCTCGCTGAAGTTTTACCTCATCTGTGTAATCCCCTCAGACATATGTGAGAACAGCAATGGATCTTAGTTACAACCTGCTAAGATCATAGAAACCTCAGGCAGATTCTTCTATTTACTGCCTGAGATAAAATAGCACAACTCCGGTACTATTTAAAAATAAACTTTTGATTGAAGAAAATAAACTAGCTATATTTAACCACTCTCTCTTACGACCTCCTTGCTTGTTGAGAGTTGCAAGAGAATGACTGGCTATGACAGTTAGGGGAGGAGCTATATTGCAGCTCTGCTGTGGGTTTCCTCTTGCCACTTCCTGTTGGGAATGAGAATATCCCACAAGTAATGGATGATCCGTGGACTGGATACACCGTACAAGAGAAATGGCAAAACCTGAATTCTTAGCCGCTAATTTAGTAAGATGAAAAGCGGCGTCTGTATAAAAGAATTAGCCAACTTAAGAGCCTTAATTCTGTCCAAAATATCATCTAGTGGGGTCTCCATCTGAAGAGCCTCTTCTAGAGCCTCAAACCAAAAGGCAGCTGCAGTGGTTACAGGAACAATGCACGCTATAGGTTGAAGAAGAAAACCCTGATGAACAAAAATTTTCTTTAGGAGACCCTCTAATTTTTTATCCATAGGATCAATGAAAGCACAACTGTCTTCAATAGGTATAGGCTTAGCCAGGGTAGAAATAGCTCCCTCCACCTTAGGGACCGTCTGCCATGAGTCCTTTATGGTGTCAGAAATGGGAAACATTTTCTTAAAAACAGGAGGGGGAGAGAACGGAATACCTGGTTTATCCCACTCCTTAGTTACAATGTCCGAAATCCTCTTAGGGACCGGAAACACATCAGTGTAAACAGGAACCTCTAAATATTTGTCCATTTTACACAATTTCTCTGGAACTACAATAGGGTCACAATCATCCAGAGTAGCTAAAACCTTCCTGAGCAATAAGAGGAGGTGCTCTAGCTTAAATTTAAATGCCGTCATATCTGAATCTGTCTGAGGGAACGTCTTTCCTGAATCAGAAATCTCTCCCTCAGACATCAAATCCCTACTTCAGAACATTGTGAGGGAATATCGGATACGGCTACTAAAGCGTCAGAAGGCTCAGCATTTGTTCTTAACCCAGAGCTACTGCGCTTCCCTTGCAAACCAGGCAGCTTAGATAAAACCTCTGTGAGGGTAGTATTCATAACTGAAGCCATATCTTGCAAGGTGAAAGAATTAGACGCACTAGAAGTACTTGGGGTCGCTTGTGTGGGCGTTACTGGTTGAGACACTTGGGGAGAACTAGATGGCAAAACCTGATTTCCTTCTGTCTGAGAATCATCTAATGCCAAACTTTTATAAGTCAAAATATGCTGTTTGCAATTTATAGACATATCAGTACAAGTGGGACACATTCTAAGAGGGGGTTCCACAATGGCTTCTAAACAAATTGAACAATGAGTTTCCTTAGTGTCAGACATGTTTAACAGACTAGTAATAAAGCAAGCTAGCTTGGAAAACACTTTATTTAATGGGAAAAAAAAAAACAATTTGCAGAAACGGTACTGTGTCTTTAAGAGAAAAAAAGGCATACGCAAACTGCAAAACAGGTTAAAATTGCTTCAATTTTTCTGAAATTTTAACAGTGTACCCACTAAGCTTTAGAATGATTGCACGACAAGTGCAAACCCCCAAATGAAAAAAAACGGATTGAAAAATGTCTTAAACCAGTTAAACACCCCTATGAGCACCTTGCCACAGCTATAATATGGGGTTAAAACTTCGAATAGGCCCCCAGGAGAAGTTGCTTGCTGCTTGTCTGTATAACTAAATGCGCAACTGAGGCGCGAAAATAGGCCCCGCCCACCTCACGCAATGTTACTGGGGCCTACTCAAATCTAACAAACCTAGTTTGAAAACCATGTGGGTTATAACAAACCCAAAATAAGCCAAATGACCCCTCAAGCAAACGTCCCATAAACATAAACGTTACTCCCAGAACACACAAATGTTGGTACCAATTTTACATAAACTAATTGCCCAAATTTTTTTTAGCCCTTTATGCAAGGTAGTAAAACATCTTTCATACTAGGATTACTGCTTCCCCTTCCCCTAATGGGGATACTGTCAGCCTTTCTGAGTTAACACAGTCTCTGCAGAAAAAATGACTGAACATACCTCATTGCTATATAGCAAGAACCGTTCCTCACACTGAAGTTTTCCTTACTCCTCGGCTCATATGGGAACAGCAGTGGACCTTAGTTACAAATGCTAAGATCATCCTCCTCCAGGCAGAAATCTTCATCTATGTCCTGCCTGAGAGCAAATAGTACAACACCGGTACCATTTAAAAATAAACTCTTGATTGAAGATGAAATAAAAACTAACAGTTTAACACCTCTTCTCTTTACTCTTCCTGCTTAGAGCCAGCAAAGAGAATGACTGGGGGGTGGACTTAAGGGGGGGAGCTATATAGACAGCTCTGCTGTGGTGCCCTCTTTGCTACTTCCTGTCAGGAAGGACAATATCCCACAAGTTAGGATGAATCCGTGGACTCGGTACATCATGCAAAAGAAAAGAAGGTTCTTTCTAAACGGAAGTCTCCAAGGTGGCAGAGAGATGACATGTCCACCAGATCTGCAAACCAAATCCTGCGGGGCTAAGCTGGTGCCATGAGAATCACTGATGCCCTCTCCTGCTTGATTCAAGCAATGATCCAAAGAGGAAAGACAAACTGAGGAAATAGCTGAAGAACACTTCTCTATGGAGTTCCCACTCTCCCGGATGAAAGGTCTGCCTGCTCAGGAAATCCACCTCCCAGTTGTCCACCCCTGGGATGTGAATCATCGACAGGTTACAAGAATGGGCCTCCGCCTAATGAATTATTTTGGATACCTCTGTCACCGCTAAGGAATTCCTCGTTCCTCCCACTGACGTTATTTTGTCCGACTAGAACCTGATAAACTGGACCGAGGCTAACTGAGGCCAGGCCAGAAGAACATTGTAGATCGCTCTCAGCTCCAGAATGTTTAAAGGAAGAACAGACTCTGAACAGAGTCCAAAACCCCTTGAACCCTTAGGAAGCCCCAGACTGCTCCCCTAGAAGGCTGGTGTCTGTTGTCACACTCACCCAAGATTGGCTGCGAAAGCAGGTTCCCTGGGAGAGAATCCAGAAACAACCACCAATGAAGAGATCCCTCGTCTCCTGCTCAAGTAGTATTCGAGGAGGCAAACCTGTATAATCTCTGATCCATTTCTTGCGCATGCTTAACTGCAGAAGTCTGAGGTGGAACCGAGCAAAAGGGATGATGTCCATTGCCGCCACAGCACTGAAAGCCTAGGAGTGGACTGAAGGACTAGACAAGAGTAGATAATTTTTGATTTCCTGACTTGTCAGAAAAATCTTCATTGTGCTTTCCAAATGTACCTTCCACCCGTGAGATCGCGGGAAGAATAACACCTTGTCCGAGTGAAATCTTACTTGCTGTAAGGATGGCGCCTGGACTAGGATGTCATCAAGATAGGGCGCCACTGCAATGTCCCGTAAACGAAACACCGCCAACAGCGATCCCAGTGTCTTTTGTGAAAACTCTGAGAGCTGTGGCAAGACCGAAAGGAAGAGCCATGAACTGGAAGCGTTTGTCCAGAAAGGCAAACCTTAGAACTTGAGGCGATTCTTGTGAATTACACATGAAGGTACATGTCCTTATAATCCATTGGTGTCATAAATAGACCCTCTTGGATCAGGGGCAGAATGGAACGAATAGTTTCCATCTAGAAGAATGGTACACTAAGAAATTTGTTTAGACTCTTGAGATCTAAAAAGTGGCCTGAAAGTTCTCTTTTTTTGGGAACCACAAACCAATAGGGATAAAAAACCCAGACCCTGTACCTGTATTGGAACTGGAACAATCACTCACAGGTCTGAGAGGTCTCCTACGCAGTGTAAGAACACCTCTCCTTGTTGTCTGATCTTCAGATAATCTTGAAAGCAGAAACATTGCCTCTGGGAGGGAAACTTTTGAACTCTAACTTGTATCCCTGGGACACTTATCTATTGCTCAGGAATCATGAACATCTCGAACCCAAGCCCGAGCGAAGAAGGAAAGTCTGCCCCCTACAAGATCTGGTCCCGGATCGGTGGCATGACCTTCATGCTGTGTTTGATTGAACAGCAGGCTATTTGGATTTTTTTTTTTGTTGAAATTCTTTAAGCTTCAAAAGAGATTATTTCTGTCAAGCCAGGTCCCAACAAGGTCTTCCCTTTGTAAGAAAAATGCTAAAAGCTTAGACTTAGAGCACACATCTGTAGAACAAGGCTCTAACCATAATGGCTCTGTAACTTGAAAGAAAGAATTAAAAAAAAAAGGAATTAGCCAACTTCAAAAGCTTTAAATCCTATTCTGGATTTCATCCAGGGGAGTTTATGATTTAGTAGCATCAGACAACACATCAAACCGATAAGCCGTCGCACTAGTGACGGTAGCAAAGTACACAGCTGGTTGCCATTGTAAGTCCTGGTGTACATCCCCCTTTCTAATTTTTGTCCATAGGACCTTTGAGAACCCAACTATCCTTTAAGGGTATAATAGTTCTCTTAGCTAAGCTGGCAACTACTCCTTCCACCTTAGGGAATGTTTGCCCAGCCTCCATAGTCGAGTCGGCTATGGGAAACATGTTTTTAAATATAGGGAATGCTGTCCAAATAAATGGTACACAGTTTATTGACCTCAAAGGCCGAAGGGCTGCATCGAACCTGCCGGATATGAACCTGTGATCCTTGGATCTTAGAACAAGCTTTGTAGTCAGGGCAGTTACCAACTGATCTACATCACCGGTTCCTTATAACTTACTGGACGCACTAGGAGACTACGGCTGTAGTGTTGGAGTCGGCCAGGGTAGCCAAAACCTCCTAAGGAAACAAATGGAGGTGTTCAAGCTAAAATACCGAAAGAAAACAACCTCAGGATCAAATAAAGATGATATACCAATTGATTCTGAGAAATCTCTCCCAGATAATCCCGAAGTATCTTCCTTTCAGGTAACAATAAAGAGGCATTCGGTGATAGTAACTACTGAATAAATCATACTCATAATCAGTCATTACAATTATGTATGTATGTAATGTGTACTTGTAAAGCGCTGCTAATCACCCAAAAGGGTCTCAAGACGCGGCTCGTTTCATCAACCTCATCACCGGTGATTGAAAATAAATCCTCGAGTAATGTTTTCTACCTTGTGGGAAAACCTATAAATGTATGAAATGCAAAGTAACTCCAAGTGGAGTATTAGGGCTCCATGTACTAAGCAGTCAGCGAGCTACCCGCAACAAATCTCGCGTCAAAATTTGCAAACTGATATGTACAAAGCCGTCAATTATGTTAAAACTCGCATCTTTAAAATTGCAAGCGTACTTATCCGCCAAACCTCGCTACCGCTCCATTTTTCACTGTAATTAGACACATTTGACCACCAACTCGCCAAAAACTAATGTACTAAAAAATCTATTTGTCCGCTCGCTACAATTTCCGCTCCCACCTCGTTATTTTTGCCTCGCCACCTTTTAGGTGGCGGGCAAGGTACAAAACAATAGGAAAGTCAATCTAGACGCCAGTCTAGACATATATAAAAGGCAGTAATATCAGCATTGTACTTACAGCATAACTGGCGTCTAATTTGTCTCTCATTTCCATGTACATAAATTGCGCCCAATTTGTTGACTGTAATTAAAGAGTAATCTATTTAAATTTGTATTGTATAGTTGTCAATCTTTATAATTATTTTTATATTAATATTTATATATTATCAGATCCAGATGAAGCCATATCCAAATTGTAAATAAATATTACAAAAATAACGCTCTGTTATCACTCTTCAAAAAATTTTGAACAATAATAAAGTTGTTTAGATAAGTTGAACTTTTATAGGAGCAAAATTCTATTCCCGCGACTACTATGATGTTCGTGACACCTTGCATGTCACGTGTTAATAATTGGCCAGACAATTCAACTGAAAGTTAAGTACATCAGCTTAGTCGCGGCGAGCGAGGCGTCAAATTTATCAACAATCCGCAACTGCTAGCGGCGGGCTAGACTTGTCTATTTATTGGGGGAATATTAGTACATAGCGACAGCGGACACCATTTCGCCCGCGGCGAGTAACGGCGAGTTTATCCGCGTCTACAATGACGGATGAATTGACGGCTTAGTACATGGAGCCCTTAGAGGATGTGCAGAGCACTACATGTGGGCCATAACATTTTGTGGGACACTATAGGAGAAATTGTGGCATAAACTGACCGTAGTCAAGAGACTCCCAAACACCAAAAAACATAATTTATGTAAGAACGTACCTGATAAATTCATTTCTTACATATTGGCAAGAGTCCATGAGCTAGTGATGTATGGGATATACAATCCTACCAGGAGGAGCAAAGTGTCCCAAACCTCAAAATGCCTATAAATACACCCCTCACCCCACCCACAATTCAGTTTAACGAATAGCCAAGAAGTGGGGTGATAAAGAAAGGAGTAAAAAGCATCACAAAAGGAATTTGAATAATTGTGCTTTATACAATAAAATCATAACCACCATAAAAAGGGTGGGCCTCATGGACTCATGCCAATATGAAAGAAATTATCAGGTAAGTTCTTATTAATATTATTGGTTATTTGTAGAGCGCCAACAGATTCCGCAGCGCTATTAACAAAGGCGGAGTACAAAAAAAAAAAACAGTTATAGGGATCAAATGGGTAGAGGGCCCTGCCAAGAGTTGCACTGTTGTAGTCAGCTCTTGAGAAGGTGATCAACAAACAGCTGGACTCTTAAGCTTACATGCTAGGGGGGTTCAGGGGATAGCAATGGAGGAGAGGAACTGGTATAAAGTAAGGTTAGCGTAGGTTGTATGCATCCCTGAACAGTAGAGTCTTTAGGGAGCACTTGAAGCTTTTAAAACTAGAAGAGAGTCTTGTGGAGCGAGGCAGAGAGTTCCACAAGATGGGAGCCAGTCTGGAGAAGTCCTGTAAACGGGAGTGTGATGAGGTGACAAGAGAGGAGGAGAGTAGGAGGTCTTTAGCAGAGCGAAGGGGACGGGAAGGAGAGTATCTGGAGACAAGATCTGAGATATAGGGGGGAGCAGTGCAGTTGAGGGCTTTGTATGTCAGAGTGAGAATTTTGTGTTTTATCCTAGAGGCAAGAGGAAGCCAGTGAAGAGATTGGCAGAGAGGTGCAGCAGATGAAGAACGACTTGTAAGGAAGATGAGTCTAGCAGAGGCATTCATTAAGGATTGTAAAGGAGCTAGGCGGTAGGTGGGGAGACCAGAGAGGACAGAGTTGCAGTAATCGAGGCGGGAGAGGATGAGAGAGTGGATTAAAATCTTAGTTGTGTCTTGTGTAAGGAAGTGTCTAATTTTAGAGATGTTTTTAAGGTGGAAGCGGCAGGCTTTAGCCAAAGACTGAATGTGAGGAGTGAAAGAAAGATCTGAGTCAAATGTGACCCCGAGACATCGGGCATGTGGGGTAGGGGTAATGGAGTTGTCGACAGTTAGAAAGATTGGGGGTGGAGAGTTTTGAAGAAGGGGGGAAAATAAGGAGCTCAGTTTTGGAGAGATTTAGCTTGAGGTAGTGAGAGGACATCCAGTTGGAGATGTGAGAAAGACAGTTAGTGACACGGGTTAGCAAGGAATGAGAAAGGTCTGGTGCAGAGAAGTAGATTTGGGTGCCGTCGGCATACAAATGATATTGTAAACAATGGGACTTTATTAGGGAACCTAGTGATGACGTGTAGATTGAGAAGAGAAGGGGACCGAGGACAGAGCCTTGCGGTACTCCGACAGAAAGTGGTGACGGGGCAGAGGAAGCCCCAGAGAAGGCTACACTAAAGGTACGGTTTGACAGGTAGGAAGAGAACCACGAGAGGGCTGTGTCACATATGCCGAAGGATTGGAGGGTATGGAGCAAGAGAGGGTGGTCAACAGTGTCAAAGGCTGCGGACAGATCAAGGAGAATAAGCAGAGAGAAGTGGCCTTTTGATTTTGCTGTAAGTAGGTCGTTGGTAACCTTAACAATTGCTGTTTCTGTGGAGTGATGGGGACGAAATCCAGATTGCAATGGGTCAAGGAGGGAGTTTATTGTAAGGAAATGGGAAAGGCGTGCATAAGCTAGTTTTTCGAGAAGCTTTGATGCAAGAGGGAGGAGGGAAATAGGGCGGTAGTTGGATGGGGAGGTAGGATCAAGGGAAGGTTTTTTGAGGATAGGTGTGACCAGTGCATGTTTCAGCGATGAGGGAAATATACCGGTGCTGAAGGAGAGGTTGAAAGTGTGTGTGAGTATAGGGGTAAGGGTGGCAGAGAGGGAGGGGAGTAGCTGTGAGGGGATGGGGTAAGGGTGGCAGAGAGGGAGGGGAGTAGCTGTGAGGGGATAGGGTCAAGGGGACAGGTAGTGAGGTGAGAGCGCAGTATAAGTGCCGAAACTTCTTCCTCAGTAACAGGGGAGAATGAGCTAAGTTTAAGGTTATGTGGGTTGTGGTTGATTGAGAGCATTTGAGGGGGTGAGGGAATAGAATTATGTTGAGAGCTGATTTCATTTCTGATGGAGTTGATTTTGTTATTGAAGTGGTTGGCAAAGTCTTGAGCTGACAGAGAAGTTGTATTAGGAGGTGGGGGAGGGCGGAGAAGAGTATTGAAAGTGGAGAACAAACATTTTGTGTTTGAAGAAAGATTAGAGATAAGAGTAGAGAAGTAGTGTTGCTTATGGAAATTAAGGGCAGAGTAGTAGGAGTTCAAGATAAATTTGTAGTGTTGAAAATCAGCTGAACTCCTAGATTTTCTCCAGTGCCGCCCAGCAGTACGGGAACATCTGCGTAGGTATCGTGTCAGTGGAGTATGCCAGGGCTGACGATGAGTGTTTGATTTCCGAGCTATGGTAAGAGGGGCGAGATTGTCAAGGACGGATGTAAGGGTGGAATTATAGTGGCAGATTGGTCAGGGCATGAAAAGGAGGAGAAGGATGAGAGGAGAGGTTTGATGGAATTAGAAAGCTGTTGTTGATCTAATGACGTAATGCTTCTGTGAAGTTTGGTGTGAGGAGCAGAAGGAGGGAGAGTTGTATGTTTTCTTTCATGTAATTGGCAAGAGTCCATGAGCTAGTGACGTATGGGATAGCAATACCCAAGATGTGGAACTCCACGCAAGAGTCACTAACTAGAGAGGGAGGTATAAAAAATTAAAATTAAATTAAAAAATTAATCCACAACCCAAATCATAAATTTAATCTCATAATTGAAAAGAAAAAACTTAAATCATAAGCAGAAGAATCAAACAAACAGCTGCCTGAAGAACTTTTCTACCAAAAACTGCTTCCGAAGAAGCAAAAACATCAAAATGGTAGAATTTAGTAAATGTATGCAAAGAAGACCAAGCTGCTGCTTTGCAAATCTGATCAACTGAAGCTTCATTCTTAAAAGCCCAGGAAGTGGAAACTGACCTAGTAGAATGAGCTGTAATTCTCTGAGGCGGGGTCTTACCCGACTCCAAATAAGCTTGATGAATCAAAAGCTTTAACCAAGATGCCAAAGAAACGGCAGAAGCCTTCTGACCTTTCCTGGAACCAGAAAAGATAACAGACTAGAAGTCTTCCTGAAAACTTTAGTAGCTTCAACATAATATTTCAGAGCTCTCACCACATCCAAAGAATGTAAAGATCTCTCCAATGAATTCTTAGGATTAGGACACAAAGAAGGGACAACAATTTCTCTACTAATGTTGTTAGAATTCACAACTTTAGGTAAGAATTTAATGTCAGCAAAACTGCCTTATCCTGATGAAAAATCAGAAAAGGAGATTCACAAGAAAGAACAGATAATTCAGAAACTCTTCTAGCAGAAGAGATGGCCAAAAATGAACGACACTTTCCAAGAAAGCAATTTAATGTCCAAAGAATGCATAGGCTCAAACGGAGGAGCCTGTAAAGCCCTCAAAACCAAATTAAGACTCCAAGGAGGAGAGATTGATTTAATGACAGGCTTGATACGAACCAAAGCCTGTACAAAACAATGAATATCACAGAGTTTAGCAATTTTTCTGTGGAATAAAACAGAAAGAGCAGAGATTTGTCCTTTCAAGGAACTTGTAGACAAACCTTTATCCAAACCATCCTGAAGAAACTGAAAAATTCTAGGAATTCTAAAAGAATGCCGAGAAAATTTATGAGAAGAACACCATGAAATATAAGTCTTCCAAACTTGATAAATCTAAAACAGATTTACGAGTCTGTAACATAGTATTAATCACCGAGTCCGAGAAACCTCTATGACTAAGCACTAGGCGTTCAATTTCCATACCTTCAAATTTAATGATTTGAGATCCTGATGGAAAAACGGACCATGAGATAGGTCTGGCCTTAATGGAAGTGGCCAAGGTTGGCAACTGGACATCCGAACAAGATCTGTATACCAAAACCTGTGAGACCATGCTGAAGCCACCAGTAGCACAAACGATTGCTCCATGATGATTTTGGAGATCACTCTTGGAAGAAGAACTAAAGGCGGAAAAATATAAGCAGGTTGATAACCCCAAGGAAGTGTCAATGCATCCACTGCTTCCGCTTGAGGATCCCTGGACCTGGACATGTACCTGGTAAGTTTTTTGTTTAGATGAGATGCCATCAGATCTATTTCTGGAAGCACCGCATCTGAACAATTTGAGAAAACACATCTGGGTGAAGAGACCACTCTCCAAGATGTAAAGATTGACGACTGAGATAATCCGCTTCCCAATTGTCTATACCTGGGATATGGACCGCAGAAATTAGACAGGAGCTGGATTCCGCCCAAACAAGTATCCAGGATACTTCTTTCATAGCCTGAGGACTGCGAGTCCCACCCTGATGATTGACATACGCCACAGTTGTGACAATGTCTGTCTGGAAACAAATGAACAGTTCTCTCTTCAATAGAGGCCAAAACTGAAGAGCTTTGAGAATCACATGGAGTTCCAAAATTTTGATTGGTAATCTCGCCTCTTGAGATTTCCAAACCCCTTGTGCTGTCAGAGATCCCCAAACAGCTCCCCAACATGAAAGACTTGCATCTGTTGTAATCACAGTCCAGGTTGGACGAACAAAAGAGGCTTCTAGAATTATACGATGGTAATCTAACCACCAAGTCAGAGAAAGTCGAGTATTGGGATTTAAGAATATTAATGGTGATATCCTTGTATAATCCCTGCACCATTGATTCAGCACACAAAGCTGGAGAGGTCTCATATAAAAACGAGCAAAAGGGATCGTGTCCGATGCTGCAGTCATGAGACCTAAAACTTCCATGCACATAGCTACTGAAGGGAATGACTGAGACTGAAGGTTCCTACAGACAAACCAATTTTAAACATTTCTTGTCTGTCAGAGACAAAGTCATGGACACTGAATCTATCTGGAAACCTAAAATGGTTACCCTTGACTGAGGAATCAAAGAACTCTTTGGTAAATTGATCCTCCAACCATGTCTTTGAAGAAACAACACTAGTTGATTCGTGTGAGATTCTGCAGAACGTAAAGACTGAGCTAGTACCAAGATATCGTCCAAATAAGGAAATGCTGCAATACCCCGCTCTCTGATTACAGAGAGTAGGGCGCCGAGAACGTTTGAAAAGATTCTTGGAGCTATCGCTAGGCCAAAAGGAAGAGCAACAAATTGGTAATGCTTGTCTTGAAAAGAGAATCTCATGAACTGATAGTGATCTGGATGAATCGGAATATGAAGATATGCATCCTGCAAGTCTATTGTGGACATATAATGCCCTTGCTGAACAAAAGGCAGAATAGTCCTTATAGTCACCATTTTGAATGTTGGTACTCTTACATAACGATTCAAGATCTTTAGATCCAGAACTGGTCTGAATGAATTTTCTTTCTTTGGGACAATGAATAGATTTGAATAAAACCTCAGACCCTGTTCCTGAAACGAAACCGGCATTACCCCCTGATAACTCCAGGTCAGGTCTGAAACACACTTCAGGAAAGCCTGGGCTTTCTCTGGGTTCACTGGAATGCGTGAGTGAAAAAATCTTCTCACAGGCGGTCTTACTCTGAAACCTATTCTGTACCCCTGAGAGACAATGCTCTGAATCCAATGATTTTTGACTGAATTGATCCAAACATCTTTGAAAAAATTTTATCTGCCCCCTACCAGCTGAGCTGGAATAAGGGCCGCACCCTCATGCGGACTTGAGGGCTGGTTTAGATCTCTTAAATGGCTTGGATTTATTCCAGATTGAGGAAGGCTTCCAATTGGAAACAGATTCCTTAGGGGAAGGATTAGATTGCTGTTCTTTATTAAGTCGAAAGGAACGAAAACGGTTAGAAGCTTTAAATTTACCCTTAGACTTTTTATCTTGAGGCAAAAAAGCTCCCTTCCCCCCAGTGACAGTTGACATTATTGAATCCAACTGAGAACCAAATAATTTATTACCTTGGAAAGAGATAGCAAAGTCATATCAGCATTCCAAGATTTAAGCCATAAAGCTCTTCTAGCTAAAATAGCTAAATACATATCTAACATCAATTCATATGATATCAAAAATGGCATCACAAATGAAATTAGCATGTTGAATTAATTTAACAATGCTAGACACATTATGATCCGATACTTGTTGCGCTAAAGTTTCCAACCAAAAAAACATAATTTATGTAAGAACTTACCTGATAAATTCATTTCTTTCATATTAGCAAGAGTCCATGAGCTAGTGACGTATGGGATATACATTCCTACCAGGAGGGGCAAAGTTTCCCAAACCTCAAAATGCCTATAAATACACCCCTCACCACACCCACAATTCAGTTTAACGAATAGCCAAGAAGTGGGGTGATAAAAAAGTGCGAAAGCATATAAAATAAGGAATTGGAATAATTGTGCTTTATACAAAATCATAACCACCACAAAAAAAGGGCGGGCCTCATGGACTCTTGCTAATATGAAAGAAATGAATTTATCAGGTAAGTTCTTACATAAATTATGTTTTCTTTCATGTAATTAGCAAGAGTCCATGAGCTAGTGACGTATGGGATAATGACTACCCAAGATGTGGATCTTTCCACACAAGAGTCACTAGAGAGGGAGGGATAAAATAAAGACAGCCAATTCCTGCTGAAAATAATCCACACCCAAAATAAAGTTTAACGAAAAACATAAGCAGAAGATTCAAACTGAAACCGCTGCCTGAAGAACTTTTCTACCAAAAACTGCTTCAGAAGAAGAAAATACATCAAAATGGTAGAATTTAGTAAAAGTATGCAAAGAGGACCAAGTTGCTGCTTTGCAGATCTGGTCAACCGAAGCTTCATTCCTAAACGCCCAGGAAGTAGATACTGACCTAGTAGAATGAGCTGTAATTCTCTGAGGCGGAATTTTACCCGACTCAACATAGGCAAGATGAATTAAAGATTTCAACCAAGATGCCAAAGAAATGGCAGAAGCTTTCTGGCCTTTTCTAGAACCGGAAAAGATAACAAATAGACTAGAAGTCTTACGGAAAGATTTCGTAGCTTCAACATAATATTTCAAAGCTCTAACAACATCCAAAGAATGCAACGATTTCTCCTTAGAATTCTTAGGATTAGGACATAATGAAGGAACCACAATTTCTCTACTAATGTTGTTGGAATTCACAACTTTAGGTAAAAATTCAAAAGAAGTTCGCAACACCGCCTTATCCTGATGAAAAATCAGAAAAGGAGACTCACAAGAAAGAGCAGATAATTCAGAAACTCTTCTGGCAGAAGAGATGGCCAAAAGGAACAAAACTTTCCAAGAAAGTAATTTAATGTCCAATGAATGCATAGGTTCAAACGGAGGAGCTTGAAGAGCTCCCAGAACCAAATTCAAACTCCAAGGAGGAGAAATTGACTTAATGACAGGTTTTATACGAACCAAAGCTTGTACAAAACAATGAATATCAGGAAGAATAGCAATCTTTCTGTGAAAAAGAACAGAAAGAGCAGAGATTTGTCCTTTCAAAGAACTTGCGGACAAACCCTTATCTAAACCATCCTGAAGAAACTGTAAAATTCTCGGTATTCTAAAAGAATGCCAAGAAAAATGATGAGAAAGACACCAAGAAATATAAGTCTTCCAGACTCTATAATATATCTCTCGAGATACAGATTTACGAGCCTGTAACATAGTATTAATCACGGAGTCAGAGAAACCTCTTTGACCAAGAATCAAGCGTTCAATCTCCATACCTTTAAATTGAAGGATTTCAGATCCTGATGGAAAAAAGGACCTTGTGACAGAAGGTCTGGTCTTAACGGAAGAGTCCACGGTTGGCAAGAGGCCATCCGGACAAGATCCGCATACCAAAACCTGTGAGGCCATGCTGGAGCTACCAGCAGAACAAACGAGCATTCCTTCAGAATCTTGGAGATCACTCTTGGAAGAAGAACTAGAGGCGGAAAGATATAGGCAGGATGATACTTCCAAGGAAGTGATAATGCATCCACTGCCTCCGCCTGAGGATCCCGGGATCTGGACAGATACCTGGGAAGTTTCTTGTTTAGATGGGACGCCATCAGATCTATTTCTGGAAGTTCCCACATTTGAACAATCTGAAGAAATACCTCTGGGTGAAGAGACCATTCGCCCGGATGCAACGTTTGGCGACTGAGATAATCCGCTTCCCAATTGTCTACACCTGGGATATGAACCGCAGAGATTAGACAGGAGCTGGATTCCGCCCAAACCAAAATTCGAGATACTTCTTTCATAGCCAGAGGACTGTGAGTCCCTCCTTGATGATTGATGTATGCCACAGTTGTGACATTGTCTGTCTGAAAACAAATGAACGATTCTCTCTTCAGAAGAGGCCAAAACTGAAGAGCTCTGAAAATTGCACGGAGTTCCAAGATATTGATAGGTAATCTCACCTCCTGAGATTCCCAAACTCCCTGTGCCGTCAGAGATCCCCACACAGCTCCCCAACCCGTGAGACTTGCATCTGTTGAAATTACAGTCCAGGTCGGAAGCACAAAAGAAGCCCCCTGAATTAAACGATGGTGATCTGTCCACCATGTTAGAGAGTGCCGAACAATCGGTTTTAAAGATATTGTTTGAGATATCTTCGTGTAATCCTTGCACCATTGCTTCAGCATACAGAGCTGAAGAGGTCGCATGTGAAAACGAGCAAAGGGGATCGCGTCCGATGCAGCAGTCATAAGACCTAGAATTTCCATGCATAAGGCTACCGAAGGGAATGATTGTGACTGAAGGTTTCGACAAGCTGCAATCAATTTTAGACGTCTCTTGTCTGTTAAAGACAGAGTCATGGACACTGAATCCATCTGGAAACCCAGAAAGGTTACCCTTGTCTGAGGAATCAAAGAACTTTTTGGTAAATTGATCCTCCAACCATGATCTTGAAGAAACAACACAAGTCGATTCGTATGAGATTCTGCTAAATGTAAAGACTGAGCAAGTACCAAGATATCGTCCAAATAAGGAAATACCACAATACCCTGTTCTCTGATTACAGACAGAAGGGCACCGAGAACCTTTGTAAAAATTCTTGGAGCTGTAGCTAGGCCAAACGGCAGAGCCACAAACTGGTAATGCTTGTCCAGAAAAGAGAATCTCAGGAACTGAAAATGATCTGGATGAATCGGAATATGCAGATATGCATCCTGTAAATCTATTGTGGACATATAATTCCCTTGCTGAACAAAAGGCAAGATAGTCCTTACAGTTACCATTTTGAACGTTGGTATCCTTACATAACGATTCAATATTTTTAGATCCAGAACTGGTCTGAAGGAATTCTCCTTCTTTGGTACAATGAAGAGATTTGAATAAAACCCCATCCCCTGTTCCTGAACTGGAACTGGCATAATTACTCCAGTCAACTCTAGATCTGAAACACATTTCAGAAATGCTTGAGCTTTTACTGGATTTACTGGGACACGGGAAAGAAAAAATCTCTTTGCAGGAGGTCTTATCTTGAAACCAATTCTGTACCCTTCTGAAACAATGTTCTGAATCCAAAGATTGTGAACAGAATTGATCCAAATTTCCTTGAAAAAACGTAACCTGCCCCCTACCAGCTGAGCTGGAATGAGGGCCGCACCTTCATGTGGACTTAGAAGCAGGCTTTGCCCTTCTAGCTGGCTTGGATTTATTCCAGACTGGAGATGGTTTCCAAACTGAAACTGCTCCTGAGGATGAAGGATCAGGCTTTTGTTCTTTGTTGAAACGAAAGGAACGAAAACGATTATTAGCTCTGCTTTTACCTTTAGATTTTTTATCCTGTGGTAAAAAAGTTCCTTTCCCACCAGTAACAGTTGAAATGATGGAATCCAACTGAGAACCAAATAATTTGTTACCCTGGAAAGAAATAGAAAGTAAAGTTGATTTAGAAGCCATATCAGCATTCCAAGTTTTAAGCCATAAAGCTCTTCTAGCTAAAATAGCTAGAGACATAAACCTGACATCAACTCTGATAATATCAAAAATGGCATCACAGATAAAATTATTAGCATGCTGAAGAAGAATAATAATGTCATGAGAATCACGATGTGTTACTTGTTGCGCTAAAGTTTCCAACCAAAAAGTTGAAGCTGCAGCAACATCAGCCAAAGATATAGCAGGTCTAAGAAGATTACCTGAACACAGATAAGCTTTTCTTAGAAAGGATTCAATTTTCCTATCTAGAGGATCCTTAAACGAAGTACCATCTGACGTAGGAATAGTAGTACGTTTAGCAAGGGTAGAAATAGCCCCATCAACTTTAGGGATTTTGTCCCAAAATTCTAATCTGTCAGACGGCACAGGATATAAATGCTTAAAACGTTTAGAAGGAGTAAATGAATTACCCAATTTATCCCATTCTTTGGAAATTACTGCAGAAATAGCATTAGGAACAGGAAAAACTTCTGGAATAACCACAGGAGCTTTAAATACCTTATCTAAACGTTTAGAATTAGTATCAAGAGGACCAGAATCCTCTATTTCTAAAGCAATTAGAACTTCTTTAAGTAAAGAACGAATAAATTCCATTTTAAATAAATATGAAGATTTATCAGCATCAACCTCAGAGACAGAATCCTCTGAACCAGAGGAGTCATCAGAATCAGAATGATGATGTTCATTTAAAAATTCATCTGTAGGGAGAGAAGTTTTAAAAGATTTTTTACGTTTACTAGAAGGAGAAATAACAGACATAGCCTTCTTTATGGATTCAGAAACAAAATCTCTTATATTATCAGGAACATTCTGCACCTTAGATGTTGAGGGAACTGCAACAGGCAATGGTATTTTACTAAAGGAAATATTATCTGCTTTAACAAGTTTGTCATGACAATCAATACAAACAACAGCTGGAGAAATAGCTACCAAAAGTTTACAGCAGATACACTTAGCTTTGGTAGATTCAGCACTTGACAGCGAATTTCCTGTAGTATCTTCTGGCTCAGATGCAACGTGAGACATCTTGCAATATGTAAGAGAAAAAACAACATATAAAGCAAAATTGATCAAATTCCTTAAATGACAGTTTCAGGAATGGGAAAAAATGCCAAAGAACAAGCTTCTAGCAACCAGAAGCAATAAAAAATGAGACTTAAATAATGTGGAGACAAAAGCGACGCCCATATTTTTTCGCGCCAAATAAGACACCCACATTATTTGGCGCCTAAATGCTTTTTGGCGCCAAAAATGACGCCACATCCGGAACGCCGACATTTTTGGCGCGAAATAACGTCAAAAAATGACGCAACTTCCGGCGACACGTATGACGCCGGAAACGGAAATAGAATTTTTGCGCCAAAAAAGTCCGCGCCAAGAATGACGCAATAAAATGAAGCATTTTCAGCCCCCGCGAGCCTAACAGCCCACAGGGAAAAAGTCAAATTTTAAGGTAAGAAAAAATGGTCAAATCAAAATGCATTATCCCAAATATGAAACTGACTGTCTGAAAATAAGGAAAGTTGAACATTCTGAGTCAAGGCAAATAAATGTTTGAATACATATATTTAGAACTTTATAAACAAAGTGCCCAACCATAGCTTGGAGTGTCACAGAAAATAAGACTTACTTACCCCAGGACACTCATCTACATATAGCAGATAGCCAAACCAGTACTGAAACGAGAATCAGCAGAGGTAATGGTATATATAAGAGTATATCGTCGATCTGAAAAGGGAGGTAAGAGATGAATCTCTACGACCGATAACAGAGAACCTATGAAATAGACCCCGTAGAAGGAGATCACTGCATTCAAATAGGCAATACTCTCCTCACATCCCTCTGACATTCACTGCACGCTGAGAGGAAAACCGGGCTCCAACTTGCTGCGGAGCGCATATCAACGTAGAATCTAGCACAAACTTACTTCACCACCTCCATCGGAGGCAAAGTTTGTAAAACTGAATTGTGGGTGTGGTGAGGGGTGTATTTATAGGCATTTTGAGGTTTGGGAAACTTTGCCCCTCCTGGTAGGAATGTATATCCCATACGTCACTAGCTCATGGACTCTTGCTAATTACATGAAAGAAATTGAAGCAGCTGCAACACCAGCCAAAGAAATAGCAGGCCTAAGAAGATGACCTGAACATAAATAAGCTTTCCTTAGATAAGATTTAAGTTTCCTATCTAAAGAATCTTTAAAAGTAATACTATCTTCTGTAGGAATAGTAGTACGCTTAGCAAGAGAAGAGATGGCCCCCATCAACTTTGGGGATCTTTTCCCAAAACTCCAATCTATCATTTGGCAAAGGATACAATTTTTTAAACCTTGAAGGAATAAAAGAAGTACCCAGTCTATTCCATACCTTTGAAACCATAACTGAAATAGCATCAGGAACTGGAAAAACCTCTGGAATAACTACAGGTTTATAAACAGAATTTAAATGTTTACTAGTTTCAATATCAAGAGGACTAGTCTCCTCCATATCTAATGTAATCAACACTTCTTTTAATAAAGAACGAATATACTCCATTTTAAATAAATAAGAGGATTGGTCAGTGTCAATATCTGAGGCAGGATCTTCTGAATCAGATAGATCCTCATCAGAGATAGATAAATCAATATGTTGTCGGTCATTTGAAATTTCATCAACTCTATGAGAAGTTTTAAAAGACCTTTTACGTTTATTAGAAGGCGGAATGGCAGACAAAGCCTTCTGAATGGAATCAAAAATAAATTCTCTTAAATTTACAGGAATATCCTGAGCATTAGATGTTGATGGACCAGCAACAGGTAATGAACTACTACTGATGGAAACATTATCTGCATGTAAAAGTTTATCATGACAACTATTACAAATCACAGCTGGAGGTATAGTCTCCACAAGTTTACAACAAATGCACTTAGCTTTGGTAGAACCGATATCAGGCAGCAGGACTCCAGCAGTAGATTCTGAGACAGGATCAGTTTGAGACATCTTGCAGAATGTAAGAGAAAAAACAACATATAAAGCAAAATTATCAATTTCCTTATATGACAGTTTCAGGAATGGTGAAAAAAATGCAAAAAGCATAGCCCTGACATAGAAAAAAGGCCAGAGGCAAAAGAAATGGGGTCTTTAAATAATGAATATGTTTGGCGCCAAGTATGACGCACACAAACAGGAAAATAGTTTTTGGCGCCAAAAACATCCGGAAACGAAACACTAGCGTCATAGATGACGCAACCTCGTGAAGGACTCGGCGCCAACTAAGACGCCAGAAATTACGAATTTGAGTTAACGAAGGTAACTTTTGCGCCAAAAAATCTTGCGCCAAGAATGACGCAATAAATTTTAGCATTTTGCGCCCTCGCGAGCCTAATACAGCCCGCAATTTAGAAAAAGAGTCAATTTGAAAAAGACTAAACCCCAGGTAAGAAATAATTTTTTCTTAAAATGCATTTCCCAGATATGAAACCGACAGTCTGCAAAAATGAAATATAATGAAAACCTGAATCATGGCAAATATAAGTACATACATATATTTAGAACTTTATATAAAGTGCCAAACCATAGCTGAGTGTGTCTTAAGTAAATGAAACATTCTTACCAAAAGACACCCATCCACATATAGCAGATAGCCAAACCAGTACTGAAACAGTTATCAGTAGAGGTAATGAAAAATGAGAGTATATCATCGATCTGAAAAGGGAGGTAGGAGATGAATCTCTACGACCGATAACAGAGAACCTATGAAATAGATCCCCGTTAGGAAAATCATTGAATTCAATAGGTGATACTCCCTTCACATCCCTCTGACATTCACTGTACTCAGAGGAATCGGGCTTCAAAAACGCTGAGAAGTGCATATCAACGTAGAAATCTTAGCACAAACTTACTTCACCCCCTCCATAGGAGGCAAATTTTGTAAAACTAAATTGTGGGTGTGGTGAGGGGTGTATTTATAGGCATTTTGAGGTTTGGGAAACTTTGCCCCTCCTGGTAGGATTGTATATCCCATACGTCACTAGCTCATGGACTCTTGCCAATTACATGAAAGAAAAGCCTTATAAGGAGAAGGTTCAGAAAAGAAAAATGTTTTATTAAAATTTGGCACAAAAAAAACGTTACTTTTTTAATTAAAGAGACAGTAACTCATTTTTGTGTGCTCTTGTTTCATCCTAAAACACAAAGGATGGATTAAACAAACAGCTGAAATTCTTTTAATAAAGATTAACAGCCAAAATAAAATACGGTCACTTTAAATTTTAAAACAAACTTTTTTTATCTTTGTGCAGAAAAAACAGAATTTATGTTTACCTGATAAATTTCTTTCTCCAACGGTGTGTCCGGTCCACGGCGTCATCCTTACTTGTGGGATATTCTCTTCCCCAACAGGAAATGGCAAAGAGCCCAGCAAAGCTGGTCACATGATCCCTCCTAGGCTCCGCCTACCCCAGTCATTCGACCGACGTTAAGGAGGAATATTTGCATAGGAGAAACCATATGGTACCGTGGTGACTGTAGTTAAAGAAAATAAAATATCAGACCTGATTAAAAAAAACCAGGGCGGGCCGTGGACCGGACACACCGTTGGAGAAAGAAATTTATCAGGTAAACATAAATTCTGTTTTCTCCAACATAGGTGTGTCCGGTCCACGGCGTCATCCTTACTTGTGGGAACCAATACCAAAGCTTTAGGACACGGATGAAGGGAGGGAGCAAATCAGGTCACCTAAATGGAAGGCACCACGGCTTGCAAAACCTTTCTCCCAAAAATAGCCTCAGAAGAAGCAAAAGTATCAAACTTGTAAAATTTGGTAAAAGTGTGCAGTGAAGACCAAGTCGCTGCCCTACATATCTGATCAACAGAAGCCTCGTTCTTGAAGGCCCATGTGGAAGCCACAGCCCTAGTGGAATGAGCTGTGATTCTTTCGGGAGGCTGCCGTCCGGCAGTCTCGTAAGCCAATCTGATGATGCTTTTAATCCAAAAAGAGAGAGAGGTAGAAGTTGCTTTTTGACCTCTCCTTTTACCTGAATAAACAACAAACAAGGAAGATGTTTGTCTAAAATCCTTTGTAGCATCTAAATAGAATTTTAGAGCGCGAACAACATCCAAATTGTGCAACAAACGTTCCTTCTTTGAAACTGGTTTTGGACACAGAGAAGGTACGATAATCTCCTGGTTAATGTTTTTGTTAGAAACAACTTTTGGAAGAAAACCAGGTTTAGTACGTAAAACCACCTTATCTGCATGGAACACCAGATAAGGAGGAGAACACTGCAGAGCAGATAATTCTGAGACTCTTCTAGCAGAAGAAATCGCAACTAAAAACAAAACTTTCCAAGATAATAACTTAATATCAACGGAATGTAAGGGTTCAAACGGAACCCCCTGAAGAACTGAAAGAACTAAATTGAGACTCCAAGGAGGAGTCAAAGGTTTGTAAACAGGCTTGATTCTAACCAGAGCCTGAACAAAGGCTTGAACATCTGGCACAGCTGCCAGCTTTTTGTGAAGTAATACCGACAAGGCAGAAATCTGTCCCTTCAGGGAACTTGCAGATAATCCTTTTTCCAATCCTTCTTGAAGGAAGGATAGAATCCTAGGAATCTTAACCTTGTCCCAAGGGAATCCTTTAGATTCACACCAACAGATATATTTTTTCCAAATTTTGTGGTAAATCTTTCTAGTCACAGGCTTTCTGGCCTGAACAAGAGTATCGATCACAGAATCTGAGAATCCTCGCTTCGATAAAATCAAGCGTTCAATCTCCAAGCAGTCAGCTGGAGTGAAACCAGATTCGGATGTTCGAACGGACCCTGAACAAGAAGGTCTCGTCTCAAAGGTAGCTTCCAAGGTGGAGCCGATGACATATTCACCAGATCTGCATACCAAGTCCTGCGTGGCCACGCAGGAGCTATCAAGATCACCGACGCCCTCTCCTGCTTGATCCTGGCTATCAGCCTGGGGATGAGAGGAAATGGCGGGAACACATAAGCTAGTTTGAAGGTCCAAGGTGCTACTAGTGCATCCACTAGAGCCGCCTTGGGATCCCTGGATCTGGCCCCGTAGCAAGGAACTTTGAAGTTCTGACGAGAGGCCATCAGATCCATGTCTGGAATGCCCCACAGGTGAGTGACTTGGGCAAAGATTTCCGGATGGAGTTCCCACTCCCCCGGATGCAATGTCTGACGACTCAGAAAATCCGCTTCCCAATTTTCCACTCCTGGGATGTGGATAGCAGACAGGTGGCAGGAGTGAGACTCCGCCCAAAGAATAATTTTGGTTACTTCTTCCATCGCTAGGGAACTCCTTGTTCCCCCCTGATGGTTGATGTACGCAACAGTCGTCATGTTGTCTGATTGAAACCGTATGAACCTGGTCCTCGCCAGCTGGGGCCAGGCCTGGAGCGCATTGAATATCGCTCTCAGTTCCAGAATATTTATCGGTAGAAGAGATTCTTCCCGAGACCAAAGACCCTGAGCTTTCAGGGATCCCCAGACCGCGCCCCAGCCTATCAGACTGGCGTCGGTCGTGACAATGACCCACTCTGGTCTGTGGAACATCATCCCTTGAGACAGATTGTCCAGGGACAGCCACCAACGGAGTGAGTCTCTGGTCCTCTGATTTACTTGTATCTTCGGAGACAAGTCTGTATAGTCCCCATTCCACTGACTGAGCATGCACAGTTGTAATGGTCTTAGATGAATGCGCGCAAAAGGAACTATGTCCATCGCCGCCACCATCAACCCGATCACTTCCATGCACTGAGCTATGGAAGGAAGAGGAACGGAATGAAGTATCCGACAAGAGTCCAGAAGCTTTGTTTTTCTGGCCTCTGTTAGAAAGATCCTCATTTCTAAGGAGTCTATAATTGTTCCCAAGAAGGGAACCCTTGTTGACGGGGATAGAGAACTCTTTTCCACGTTCACTTTCCAGCCGTGAGATCTGAGAAAGGCCAGGACAATGTCCGTGTGAGCCTTTGCTTGAGGAAGGGACGACGCTTGAATCAGAATGTCGTCCAGGTAAGGTACTACTGCAATGCCCCTTGGTCTTAGCACCGCTAGAAGGGACCCTAGTACCTTTGTGAAAATCCTTGGAGCAGTGGCTAATCCGAAAGGAAGCGCCACAAACTGGTAATGTTTGTCCAGGAATGCAAACCTTAGGAACCGATGATGTTCCTTGTGGATAGGAATATGTAGATACGCATCCTTTAAATCCACCGTGGTCATAAATTGACCTTCCTGGATGGAAGGAAGGATAGTTCGAATGGTTTCCATCTTGAACGATGGAACCTTGAGAAATTTGTTTAAGATCTTGAGATCTAGGATTGGTCTGAACGTTCCCTCTTTTTTGGGAACTATGAACAGATTGGAGTAGAACCCCATCCCTTGTTCTCTTAATGGAACAGGATGAATCACTCCCATTTTTAACAGGTCTTCTACACAATGTAAGAACGCCTGTCTTTTTATGTGGTCTGAAGACAACTGCGACTTGTGGAACCTCCCCCTTGGGGGAAGTCCCTTGAATTCCAGAAGATAACCCTGGGAGACTATTTCTAGCGCCCAAGGATCCAGAACATCTCTTGCCCAAGCCTGAGCGAAGAGAGAGAGTCTGCCCCCCACCAGATCCGGTCCCGGATCGGGGGCCAATATTTCATGCTGTCTTGGTAGCAGTGGCAGGTTTCTTGGCCTGCTTTCCCTTGTTCCAGCCTTGCATTGGTCTCCAAGCTGGCTTGGCCTGAGAAGTATTACCCTCTTGCTTAGAGGACGTAGCACCTTGGGCTGGTCCGTTTTTACGAAAGGGACGAAAATTAGGTCTATTTTTTGCCTTGAAGGGCCGATCCTGAGGAAGGGCGTGGCCCTTACCCCCAGTGATATCAGAGATAATCTCTTTCAAGTCAGGACCAAACAGCGTTTTCCCCTTGAAAGGAATGTTTAGTAGCTTGTTCTTGGAAGACGCATCAGCCGACCAAGATTTCAACCAAAGCGCTCTGCGCGCCACAATAGCAAACCCAGAGTTCTTAGCCGCTAACTTAGCCAATTGCAAAGAGGCGTCTAGAGTGAAAGAATTAGCCAATTTGAGAGCATTGATTCTGTCCATAATCTCCTCATAAGGAGGAGAGTCACTATCGAGCACCTTAAGCAGTTCATCAAACCAGAAATATGCGGCTGTAGTGACAGGGACAATGCATGAAATGGGTTGTAGAAGGTAACCCTGCTGAACAAACATCTTTTTAAGCAAACCTTCTAATTTTTTATCCATAGGATCTTTGAAAGCACAACTATCCTCTATGGGAATAGTGGTGCGTTTGTTTAAAGTAGAAACCGCTCCCTCGACCTTGGGGACTGACTGCCATAAGTCCTTTCTGGGGTCGACCATAGGAAACAATTTTTTAAATATGGGGGGAGGGACGAAAGGAATACCGGGCCTTTCCCATTCTTTATTAACAATGTCCGCCACCCGCTTGGGTATAGGAAAAGCTTCTGGGAGCCCCGGCACCTCTAGGAACTTGTCCATTTTACATAGTTTCTCTGGGATGACTAAATTTTCACAATCATCCAGAGTGGATAATACCTCCTTAAGCAAAATGCGGAGATGTTCCAATTTAAATTTAAATGTAATCACATCAGATTCAGCCTGCTGAGAAATGTTCCCTAAATCAGTAATTTCTCCCTCAGACAAAACCTCCCTGGCCCCCTCAGATTGGGTTAGGGGCCCTTCAGAGATATTAATATCAGCGTCGTCATGCTCTTCAGTAACTAAAACAGAGCAGCCACGCTTACGCTGACAAGGGTTCATTTTGGCTAAAATGTTTTTGACAGAATTATCCATTACAGCCGTTAATTGTTGCATAGTAAGGAGTATTGGCGCGCTAGATGTACTAGGGGCCTCCTGAGTGGGCAAGACTCGTGTAGACGAAGGAGGGAATGATGCAGTACCATGCTTACTCCCCTCACTTGAGGAATCATCTTGGGCATCATTGTCATTATCACATAAATCACATTTATTTAAATGAATAGGAATTCTGGCTTCCCCACATTCAGAACACAGTCTATCTGGTAGTTCAGACATGTTAAACAGGCATAAACTTGATCAGAAAGTACAAAAAACGTTTTAAAATAAAACCGTTACTGTCACTTTAAATTTTAAACTGAACACACTTTATTACTGCAATTGCGAAAAAACATGAATAAATGATTCCTCAAGGCTAAATAAGTGTTAATATCAATCGATTTAGCCCAAAAAAAGTCTACAGTTTAAATAAGCCCTTGTGAAGCCCTTATTTACAATCTTAATAAACATGGCTTACCGGATCCCATAGGGAAAATGACAGCTTCCAGCATTACATCGTCTTGTTAGAATGTGTCATACCTCAAGCAGCAAGAGACTGCAAACTGTTCCCCCAACTGAAGTTAATTGCTCTCAACAGTCCTGTGTGGAACAGCCATGGATTTTAGTTACGGTTGCTAAAATCATTTTCCTCATACAAACAGAATTCTTCATCTCTTTTCTGTTTCTGAGTAAATAGTACGTACCAGCACTATTTGAAAATAACAAACTCTTGATTGAATAATGAAAAACTACAGTTAAACACTAAAAAACTCTAAGCCATCTCCGTGGAGATGTTGCCTGTACAACGGCAAAGAGAATGACTGGGGTAGGCGGAGCCTAGGAGGGATCATGTGACCAGCTTTGCTGGGCTCTTTGCCATTTCCTGTTGGGGAAGAGAATATCCCACAAGTAAGGATGACGCCGTGGACCGGACACACCTATGTTGGAGAAAAATACATTAGCACATAAATATTGAGCACCGACTTAACCTCAGTGAAATCTTGCTGAGGTGCCCTAATGCTCGTTCACCCTTAGAACTTCATGTCCCAAAACAGATCCGGAGCACTATCCGGACACACAGAAGTGAAGAGTACTGCCATAGCAAATAAAAACCGCTCTATCTTCCGATAAGCCTAGTCGGCCCCAAACATAGCTCCGCCCCTCGTGGGCGTGATAACACATCTCAGCATAGTAAAACCTAGAGATTGCAATTGCGCCGCTGAGAAAAACGGCGCCAAACATAACCCCGTCCTTCGTGGGCGTAATAATACACGCTTCTCCCGGTCGCCATATTTATCTTAGAGACAGACTACCGGGAGCTAACTGACCCCTTCTTTGTGAACCTGGGCAAATCGTAATACCGAATGAAAGGTATAAGGGAGCATTACATATAAAAATTATACATCAAGCAGATTAGCCCTCTCTGTCTATTGGGCATATTTCCTGAGCCCTATTGAATCAAGTTCAGTGCAAATGCCCCCAGAAAAGCCACACTCCTCAGCCCCAATGCCTGCGATTACCATGCTGTCACAGAAATATATATATATATATATATATATATATATATATATATATATATATATATATATATATATATATATATATATATATATATATATATATATATACATACATATACATATACATACACATACACACACACAGAGTATATATATATATCTATCTTTTAGACAGGTTGTGTTTTTTTTACTCAACTTCAGACACCTCTGCACCTTGGCTTTTCCTTTCTCTTCCTAACTTCGGTCGAATGACTGGAGTGGGAGGGAAGGGAGGAGCTATTTAACAGCTCTGCTGTAGTGCTCTTTGCCTCCTCCTGCTGACCAGGAGGTGAATATCCCCATTAGTAATTAAGGTGATCCGTGGACTCGTCTTAAAAAATAAATATGTTAATCACTATGACAGAAAAGTGCAACTGAGGTTACAGAAGCATGCAACAGACAAAACATGCAAATAAATTAGTTGAAGCATAGGGAAGAGAATAAGAAGTGCCACATGTAAGGATAATATCCTACTTCTGTGTGCTAAAAACACTACATGAGGAGCCTGGGATTACGCTAGGAGTAGACTCAAGCTACCACAAAACCAAAATGAAGAAAAATACAGGTTGAAAAAATTGTAAACGTTGTGGATACAGGTAGCGCGAGTCATTCATTAGGATTTTAAACCTGCTTACCTCATGCCTGGCATAGGGGGCATCTGGTTGTGTGGAGTAGATGCAGGTGTTGGCGGTTTGAGGTCACCACCTTCTGCCATTGAGCTACTTGTAGACTGAGGTGTCTGCGGCCCCTGCATGGAGCCTGAGCCAGCTGTGAACGAATCAAAAGGGGTTGGTTGCTACATAGTAAAATCCAAAATAAAATTAATATTTTAAAGGTTTAAAGGGACATTAAAAAACTCAAAATAAAATCCCCCATAAAATTTAATTAAACAGTAAAATATCCAACACTCCTTTTTATTTAAAGGGATACTAAACCCAAAAATTGTCATTATTCAAATAGAGCATGCAATTTCAAGAAACTTTCTAATTTATTCCTATTATCAATTTTTCTTAGTTCTCTTTATATGTTTATTTGAAAAAGCAGAAATGTAAGGTTAAGAGCCAGCCCAGTTTTGGTTCAGCAACTAGCTAGCACTTGCTGATTGGTGGTTAAATGTAGCCACCAATCAGCAAGCTCTACCCAGGTGCTGAACTAAAAATGGGCCGGCTTACATTTCTGCTTTTTCAAATAAAGATGGCAAGATAACGAAGAAAATTTGATACAAGGAATAAATTAGAAAGTTGCTTAAAATTGCATGTTCTACCTGAATCATGAAAGAAAAAAAATTGGGTTCAGTATCCCTTTAAGCTTTTGCAAGAATTTACTATGTTAAGTATGTATTTGCTAAATTTATTTTAGCAATTATGTATAATTTTAGTTAAAGGGACATGATACCCAAAAATTTTCTCTCATGATTTAGGTAGAACAAACAATTTTAAACTACTTTCCAGTTTACCTTTATTATCAAATTTGCTTCATTCACGTGGTATCATTTGTTGAAGGAGCAGCAATGCACTACTGGTTTCTAACTGAACACATAGGAAAGCCAATGACAATCAGATATGCAGCCACCAATCAACAGCTAGAACCTAGGTTCTTTTCTGCTCCTGAGCTTACCTAGATAAACCTTTCAAGAGAAGGAAGCAAATTAAATAGAAGTAAATTGTAAAGTTGTTTAAAATTGTATGCTCTGTCTTAATCATGAGTGTCTAATTTTGATTTTACAGTCCCTTTAATCCCTATCAGAGTAACAGTGTCAAGATAAATACACCAGAGTTTTTTTTTTTTTTAGAGCTGCCCAAGGCATAGAATGTGTATCCAGTCCTGCTGTGTTCAGCTAATTGCCCATTGCCCTTGAGATTTTACTCACAGAACAAAACAAAAAAAAAGCCACTTTTTTTTGTCTGAGTAACCACCAATAAAAGTAGATAAGTTACAAAAAAAAAGTTATATTTTGGCTAAAACAGAATCCAGGTTTAGAAGTGTTTGGGTTAAAAAGCATAATTTATGCTTACCTGATAAATTTATTTCTCTTGTAGTGTATCCAGTCCACGGATCATCCATTACTTGTGGGATATTCTCCTTCCCAACAGGAAGTTGCAAGAGGATCACCCACAGCAGAGCTGCTATATAGCTCCTCCCCTCACTGCCATATCCAGTCATTCGACCGAAACAAGCCGAGAAAGGAGAAACCATAGGGTGCAGTGGTGACTGAAGTTTAATTAAATTTAGACCTGCCTTAAAAGGACAGGGCGGGCCGTGGACTGGATACACTACAAGAGAAATAAATTTATCAGGTAAGCATAAATTATGTTTTCTCTTGTTAAGTGTATCCAATCCACGGATCATCCATTACTTGTGGGATACCAATACCAAAGCTAAAGTACACGGATGATGGGAGGGACAAGGCAGGAACTTAAACGGAAGGAACCACTGCCTGTAGAACCTTTCTCCCAAAAACAGCCTCCGAAGAAGCAAAAGTATCAAATTTGGAAAATTTGGAAAAAGTATGAAGCGAAGACCAAGTCGCAGCCTTGCAAATCTGTTCAACAGAGGCCTCATTTTTAAAGGCCCAGGTGGAAGCCACAGCTCTAGTGGAATGAGCTGTAATCCTTTCAGGAGGCTGCTGTCCAGCAGTCTCATAGGCTAAACGTATTATACTCCGAAGCCAAAAAGAAAGAGGTTGCCGAGGCCTTTTGACCTCTCCTCTGTCCAGAGTAAACGACAAACAGGTTAGATGTTTGGCGAAAATCTTTAGTAGCCTGTAAGTAAAACTTCAAGGCACGGACTACGTCTAGATTATGCAGAAGACGTTCCTTCTTTGAAGGATTAGGACATAATGATGGAACAACAATCTCTTGATATTCTTGTTAGAAACCACCCTAGGTAAAAACCCAGGTTTTGTACGCAGAACAACTTTATCTGAATGAAAAATCAGATAAGGAGAATAACAATGTAAGGCAGATAACTCCGAGACTCTTCGAGCCGAGGAAATAGCCATCAAAAAAAGAACTTTCCATGATAGAAGTTTGATATCAATAGAATGAAGGGGTTCAAACGGAACCCCTTTAAGAACTTTAAGAACCAAGTTTAAGCTCCATGGAGGAGCAACAGGTTTAAACACAGGCTTAATTCTAACTAAAGCCTGACAAAATGCCTGAACGTCTGGAACTTTTGCCAGACGTTTGTGCAAAAGAATAGACAGAGCAGAAATCTGTCCCTTTAAAGAACTAGCTGATAATCCTTTGTCCAAACCCTCTTGGAGGAAGGACAATATCCTAGGAATCCTAACCCTACTCCATGAGTAATTCTTGGATTCACACCAATAAAGATATTTACGCCATATCTTGTGGTAAATTTTCCTGGTGACAGGCTTTCGTGCCTGTATTAAGGTATCAATTACTGACTCGGAGAAGCCACGCTTTGATAGGATCAAGCGTTCAATCTCCATGCAGTCAGTCTCAGAGAAAGTAGATTCGGATGATTGAAAGGACCTTGTATTAGAAGGTCTTGTCTCAGAGGCAGAGTCCATGGTGGAAAGGATGACATGTCCACTAGGTCTGCATACCAGGCCCTGCGTGGCCACGCAGGCGCTATCAATATCACCGATGCTCTCTCCTGTCTGATTTTGGCAATCAGACGAGGGAGCAGAGGAAACGGTGGAAACACATAAGCCAGGTTGAAGAACCAAGGCGCTGCTAGAGCATCTATCAGTGCCGCTTCTGGGTCCCTGGAACTGGATCCGTAACAAGGAAGCTTGGCTTTCTGGCGAGACGCCATGAGATCCAATTCTGGTTTGCCCCAACGGAGAACCAATTGAGCAAACACCTCCGGATGAAGTTCCCACTCCCCCCGATGAAAAGTCTGACGACTTAGAAAATCCGCCTCCCAGTTCTCTACACCTGGGATATGGATCGCTGACAGGTGGCAAGAGTGAGTCTCTGCCCAGCGAATTATCTTGGAGACTTCTGACATCGATAGGGAACTCCTGGTTCCCCCTTGATGGTTGATGTAAGCCACAGTTGTGATGTTGTCCGACTGAAATCTGATGAACCTCAGTGTTGCTAACTGAGGCCAAGCTAGAAGAGCATTGAATAACAGAATTTATGTTTACCTGATAAATTACTTTCTCCAACGGTGTGTCCGGTCCACGGCGTCATCCTTACTTGTGGGATATTCTCTTCCCCAACAGGAAATGGCAAAGAGCCCAGCAAAGCTGGTCACATGATCCCTCCTAGGCTCCGCCTACCCCAGTCATTCGACCGACGTTAAGGAGGAATATTTGCATAGGAGAAACCATATGGTACCGTGGTGACTGTAGTTAAAGAAAATAAATTATCAGACCTGATTAAAAAAACCAGGGCGGGCCGTGGACCGGACACACCGTTGGAGAAAGTAATTTATCAGGTAAACATAAATTCTGTTTTCTCCAACATAGGTGTGTCCGGTCCACGGCGTCATCCTTACTTGTGGGAACCAATACCAAAGCTTTAGGACACGGATGAAGGGAGGGAGCAAATCAGGTCACCTAAATGGAAGGCACCACGGCTTGCAAAACCTTTCTCCCAAAAATAGCCTCAGAAGAAGCAAAAGTATCAAACTTGTAAAATTTGGTAAAAGTGTGCAGTGAAGACCAAGTCGCTGCCCTACATATCTGATCAACAGAAGCCTCGTTCTTGAAGGCCCATGTGGAAGCCACAGCCCTAGTGGAATGAGCTGTGATTCTTTCGGGAGGCTGCCGTCCGGCAGTCTCGTAAGCCAATCTGATGATGCTTTTAATCCAATAAGAGAGAGAGGTAGAAGTTGCTTTTTGACCTCTCCTTTTACCGGAATAAACAACAAACAAGGAAGATGTTTGTCTAAAATCCTTTGTAGCATCTAAATAGAATTTTAGAGCGCGAACAACATCCAAATTGTGCAACAAACGTTCCTTCTTTGAAACTGGTTTCGGACACAGAGAAGGTACGATAATCTCCTGGTTAATGTTTTTGTTAGAAACAACTTTTGGAAGAAAACCAGGTTTAGTACGTAAAACCACCTTATCTGCATGGAACACCAGATAAGGAGGAGAACACTGCAGAGCAGATAATTCTGAAACTCTTCTAGCAGAAGAAATTGCAACTAAAAACAAAACTTTCCAAGATAATAACTTAATATCAACGGAATGTAAGGGTTCAAACGGAACCCCCTGAAGAACTGAAAGAACTAAATTGAGACTCCAAGGAGGAGTCAAAGGTTTGTAAACAGGCTTAATTCTAACCAGAGCCTGAACAAAGGCTTGAACATCTGGCACAGCTGCCAGCTTTTTGTGAAGTAACACAGACAAGGCAGAAATCTGTCCCTTCAGGGAACTTGCAGATAATCCTTTTTCCAATCCTTCTTGAAGGAAGGATAAAATCTTAGGAATCTTAACCTTGTCCCAAGGGAATCCTTTAGATTCACACCAACAGATATATTTTTTCCAAATTTTGTGGTAAATCTTTCTAGTTACAGGCTTTCTGGCCTGAACAAGAGTATCGATAACAGAATCTGAGAACCCTCGCTTCGATAAGATCAAGCGTTCAATCTCCAAGCAGTCAGCTGGAGTGAAACCAGATTCGGATGTTCGAACGGACCCTGAACAAGAAGGTCTCGTCTCAAAGGTAGCTTCCAAGGTGGAGCCGATGACATATTCACCAGATCTGCATACCAAGTCCTGCGTGGCCACGCAGGAGCTATCAAGATCACCGACGCCCTCTCCTGATTGATCCTGGCTACCAGCCTGGGGATGAGAGGAAACGGCGGGAACACATAAGCTAGTTTGAAGGTCCAAGGTGCTACTAGTGCATCCACTAGAGCCGCCTTGGGATCCCTGAACCTGGACCCGTAGCAAGGAACTTTGAAGTTCTGACGAGAGGCCATCAGATCCATGTCTGGAATGCCCCACAGCTGAGTGACTTGGGCAAAGATTTCCGGATGGAGTTCCCACTCCCCCGGATGCAATGTCTGACGACTCAGAAAATCCGCTTCCCAATTTTCCACTCCTGGGATGTGGATAGCAGACAGGTGGCAGGAGTGAGACTCCGCCCATAGAATGATTTTGGTCACTTCTTCCATCGCTAGGGAACTCCTTGTTCCCCCCTGATGGTTGATGTACGCAACAGTTGTCATGTTGTCTGATTGAAACCGTATGAACTTGGCCCTCGCTAGCTGAGGCCAAGCCTTGAGAGCATTGAATATCGCTCTCAGTTCCAGAATATTTATCGGTAGAAGAGATTCTTCCCGAGACCAAAGACCCTGAGCTTTCAGGGATCCCCAGACCGCGCCCCAGCCCATCAGACTGGCGTCGGTCGTGACAATGACCCACTCTGGTCTGCGGAATGTCATCCCTTGTGACAGGTTGTCCAGGGACAGTGAGTCTCTGGTCCTCTGATTTACTTGTATCTTCGGAGACAAGTCTGTATAGTCCCCATTCCACTGACTGAGCATGCACAGTTGTAATGGTCTTAGATGAATGCGCGCAAAAGGAACTATGTCCATTGCCGCTACCATCAACCCAATCACTTCCATGCACTGAGCTATGGAAGGAAGAGGAACGGAATGAAGTATCCGACAAGAGTCTAGAAGTTTTGTTTTTCTGGCCTCTGTCCGAAAAATCCTCATTTCTAAGGAGTCTATTATTGTTCCCAAGAAGGGAACCCTTGTTGACGGAGATAGAGAACTCTTTTCCACGTTCACTTTCCATCCGTGAGATCTGAGAAAGGCCAGGACAATGTCCGTGTGAGCCTTTGCTTGAGGAAGGGACGACGCTTGAATCAGAATGTCGTCCAAGTAAGGTACTACAGAAATGCCCCTTGGTCTTAGCACAGCTAGAAGGGACCCTAGTACCTTTGTGAAAATCCTTGGAGCAGTGGCTAATCCGAAAGGAAGCGCCACGAACTGGTAATGCTTGTCCAGGAATGCGAACCTTAGGAACCGATGATGTTCCTTGTGGATAGGAATATGTAGATACGCATCCTTTAAATCCACCGTGGTCATGAATTGACCTTCCTGGATGGAAGGAAGAATAGTTCGAATGGTTTCCATCTTGAACGATGGAACCTTGAGAAACTTGTTTAAGATCTTTAGATCTAAGATTGGTCTGAACGTTCCCTCTTTTTTGGGAACTATGAACAGATTGGAGTAGAACCCCATCCCTTGTTCTCTTAATGGAACAGGATGAATCACTCCCATTTTTAACAGGTCTTCTACACAATGTAAGAATGCCTGTCTTTTTATGTGGTCTGAAGACAACTGAGACCTGTGGAACCTCCCCCTTGGGGGAAGTCCCTTGAATTCCAGAAGATAACCTTGGGAGACTATTTCTAGCGCCCAAGGATCCAGAACATCTCTCGCCCAAGCCTGAGCGAAGAGAGAGAGTCTGCCCCCCACCAGATCCGGTCCCGGATCGGGGGCCAACATTTCATGCTGTCTTGGTAGCAGTGGCAGGTTTCTTGGCCTGCTTTCCCTTGTTCCAGCCTTGCATAGGTCTCCAAGCTGGCTTGGCTTGAGAAGTATTACCCTCTTGCTTAGAGGACGTAGCACTTTGGGCTGGTCCGTTTCTACGAAAGGGACGAAAATTAGGTTTATTTTTGGCCTTGAAAGGCTGATCCTGAGGAAGGGCGTGGCCCTTACCCCCAGTGATATCAGAGATAATCTCTTTCAAGTCAGGGCCAAACAGCGTTTTCCCCTTGAAAGGAATGTTAAGTAGCTTGTTCTTGGAAGACGCATCAGCCGACCAAGATTTCAACCAAAGCGCTCTGCGCGCCACAATAGCAAACCCAGAATTCTTAGCCGCTAACCTAGCCAATTGCAAAGTGGCGTCTAGGGTGAAAGAATTAGCCAATTTGAGAGCATTGATTCTGACCATAATCTCCTCATAAGGAGGAGAATCACTATCGACCGCCTTTATCAGCTCATCGAACCAGAAACATGCGGCTGTAGCGACAGGGACAATGCATGAAATTGGTTGTAGAAGGTAACCCTGCTGAACAAACATATTTTTAAGCAAACCTTCTAATTTTTTATCCATAGGATCTTTGAAAGCACAACTATCCTCTATGGGTATAGTGGTGCGTTTGTTTAAAGTGGAAACCGCTCCCTCGACCTTGGGGACTGTCTGCCATAAGTCCTTTCTGGGGTCGACCATAGGAAACAATTTTTTAAATATGGGGGGAGGGACGAAAGGAATACCGGGCCTTTCCCATTCTTTATTAACAATGTCCGCCACCCGCTTGGGTATAGGAAAAGCTTCTGGGAGCCCCGGCACCTCTAGGAACTTGTCCATTTTACATAGTTTCTCTGGGATGACCAACTTGTCACAATCATCCAGAGTGGATAATACCTCCTTAAGCAGAATGCGGAGATGTTCCAATTTAAATGTAATCACATCAGGTTCAGCTTGTTGAGAAATGTTCCCTGAATCAGTAATTTCTCCCTCAGACAAAACCTCCCTGGCCCCATCAGACTGGGTTAGGGGCCCTTCAGAAATATTATTATCAGCGTCGTCATGCTCTTCAGTATCTAAAACAGAGCAGTCGCGCTTACGCTGATAAGTGTTCATTTTGGCTAAAATGTTTTTGACAGAATTATCCATTACAGCCGTTAATTGTTGCATAGTAAGGAGTATTGGCGCACTAGATGTACTAGGGGCCTCCTGAGTGGGCAAGACTCGTGTAGACGAAGGAGGGAATGATGCAGTACCATGCTTACTCCCCTCACTTGAGGAATCATCTTGGGCATCATTGTCATTGTCACATAAATCACATTTATTTAAATGAATAGGAATTCTGGCTTCCCCACATTCAGAACACAGTCTATCTGGTAGTTCAGACATGTTAAACAGGCATAAACTTGATAACAAAGTACAAAAAACGTTTTAAAATAAAACCGTTACTGTCACTTTAAATTTTAAACTGAACACACTTTATTACTGCAATTGCGAAAAAACATGAAGGAATTGTTCAAAATTCACCAAATTTTCACCACAGTGTCTTAAAGCCTTAAAAGTATTGCACACCAAATTTGGAAGCTTTAACCCTTAAAATAACGGAACCGGAGCCGTTTTGAACTTTAACCCCTTTACAGTCCCTGGTATCTGCTTTGCTGAGACCCAACCAAGCCCAAAGGGGAATACGATACCAAATGACGCCTTCAGAAAGTCTTTTCTAAGTATCAGAGCTCCTCTCACATGCGACTGCATGCCATGCCTCTCAAAAACAAGTGCGCAACACCGGCGCGAAAATGAGTCTCTGCCTATGCTTTGGGAAAGCCCCTAAAGAATAAGTTGTCTAAAACAGTGCCTGCCGATATTATAATATCAAAATACCCAGATAAAATGATTCCTCAAGGCTAAATATGTGTTAATAATGAATCGATTTAGCCCAGAAAAAGTCTACAGTCTTAATAAGCCCTTGTGAAGCCCTTATTTACGATCGTAATAAACATGGCTTACCGGATCCCATAGGGAAAATGACAGCTTCCAGCATTACATCGTCTTGTTAGAATGTGTCATACCTCAAGCAGCAAGAGACTGCTCACTGTTCCCCCAACTGAAGTTAATTGCTCTCAACAGTCCTGTGTGGAACAGCCATGGATTTTAGTGACGGTTGCTAAAATCATTTTCCTCATACAAACAGAAATCTTCATCACTTTTCTGTTTCTGAGTAAATAGTACATACCAGCACTATTTCAAAATAACAAACTCTTGATTGAATAATAAAAACTACAGTTAAACACTAAAAAACTCTAAGCCATCTCCGTGGAGATGTTGCCTGTACAACGGCAAAGAGAATGACTGGGGTAGGCGGAGCCTAGGAGGGATCATGTGACCAGCTTTGCTGGGCTCTTTGCCATTTCCTGTTGGGGAAGAGAATATCCCACAAGTAAGGATGACGCCGTGGACCGGACACACCTATGTTGGAGAAATTGCTCTTAACTCCAGAATATTTATTGGGAGGAGTTTCTCCTCCTGAGTCCATGAACCCTGAGCCTTCAGGGAATTCCAGACTGCACCCCAGCCTAGAAGGCTGGCATCTGTTGTTACAATTGTCCAATCTGGTCTGCGAAAGGTCATACCCTTGGACGGATGGGCCCGAGATAACCACCAGAGAAGAGAATCTCTGGTTTCCTGATCCAGATTTAGTAGAGGGGACAAATCTGTGTAATCCCCATTCGCCTGACTGAGCATGCATAATTGCAGCGGTCTGAGATGCAGGCGCG
>NC_069501.1:533758563-533860285 GCF_027579735.1 Bombina bombina | reverse complement strand
CCCATCTTGGGCATCATTGTCATTATCACATAAATCACATTTATTTAAATGAATAGGAATTCTGGCTTCCCCACATTCAGAACACAGTCTATCTGGTAGTTCAGACATGTTAAACAGGCATAAACTTGAACAGAAAGTACAAAAAACGTTTTAAAATAAAACCGTTACTGTCACTTTAAATTTTAAACTGAACACACTTTATTACTGCAATTGCGAAAAAACATGAAGGAATTGTTCAAAATTCACCAAATTTTCACCACAGCGTCTTAAAGCTTTGAAAATATTGCACACCAATTTTGGAAGCTTTAACCCTTAAAATAACGGAACCGGAGCCGTTTTAAGCTTTAAACCCCTTTACAGTCCCTGGTATCTGCTTTGCTGAGACCCAACCAAACCCAAAGGGGAATACGATACCAAATGACGCCTTCAGAAGTCTTTTATAAGTATCAGAGCTCCTCTCACATGCGACTGCATGCCATGCCTCTCAAAAACAAGTGCGCAACACCGGCGCGAAAATGAGACTCTGCCTATGCTTTGGGAAAGCCCCTAAAGAATAAGGTGTCTAAAACAGTGCCTGCCGATATTATTATATCAAAATACCCATAAAAAATGATTCCTCAAGGCTAAATATGTGTTAATAATCAATCGATTTAGCCCAGAAAAACAGAATTTATGTTTACCTGATAAATTTCTTTCTCCAACGGTGTGTCCGGTCCACGGCGTCATCCTTACTTGTGGGATATTCTCTTCCCCAACAGGAAATGGCAAAGAGCCCAGCAAAGCTGGTCACATGATCCCTCCTAGGCTCCGCCTACCCCAGTCATTCGACCGACGTTAAGGAGGAATAATAGCATAGGAGAAACCATATGGTACCGTGGTGACTGTAGTTAAAGAAAATAAATTATCAGACCTGATTAAAAAACCAGGGCGGGCCGTGGACCGGACACACCGTTGGAGAAAGAAATTTATCAGGTAAACATAAATTCTGTTTTCTCCAACATAGGTGTGTCCGGTCCACGGCGTCATCCTTACTTGTGGGAACCAATACCAAAGCTTTAGGACACGGATGAAGGGAGGGAGCAAATCAGGTCACCTAAATGGAAGGCACCACGGCTTGCAAAACCTTTCTCCCAAAAATAGCCTCAGAAGAAGCAAAAGTATCAAACTTGTAAAATTTGGTAAAAGTGTGCAGTGAAGACCAAGTCGCTGCCCTACATATCTGATCAACAGAAGCCTCGTTCTTGAAGGCCCATGTGGAAGCCACAGCCCTAGTGGAATGAGCCGTGATTCTTTCGGGAGGCTGCCGTCCGGCAGTCTCGTAAGCCAATCTGATGATGCTTTTAATCCAAAAAGAGAGAGAGGTAGAAGTTGCTTTTTGACCTCTCCTTTTACCTGAATAAACAACAAACAGGGAAGATGTTTGTCTAAAATCCTTTGTAGCATCTAAATAGAATTTTAGAGCGCGAACAACATCCAAATTGTGCAACAAGCGTTCCTTCTTTGAAACTGGTTTCGGACACAGAGAAGGTACGATAATCTCCTGGTTAATGTTTTTGTTAGAAACAACTTTTGGAAGAAAACCAGGTTTAGTACGTAAAACCACCTTATCTGCATGGAACACCAGATAAGGAGGAGAACACTGCAGAGCAGATAATTCTGAAACTCTTCTAGCAGAAGAAATTGCAACTAAAAACAAAACTTTCCAAGATAATAACTTAATATCAACGGAATGTAAGGGTTCAAACGGAACCCCCTGAAGAACTGAAAGAACTAAATTGAGACTCCAAGGAGGAGTCAAAGGTTTGTAAACAGGCTTGATTCTAACCAGAGCCTGCACAAAGGCTTGAACATCTGGCACAGCTGCCAGTTTTTTGTGAAGTAACACCGACAAGGCAGAAATCTGTCCCTTCAGGGAACTTGCCGATAATCCTTTTTCCAATCCTTCTTAAAGGAAGGATAGAATCCTAGGAATCTTAACCTTGTCCCAAGGGAATCCTTTAGATTCACACCAACAGATATATTTGTTCCAAATTTTGTGGTAAATCTTTCTAGTTACAGGCTTTCTGGCCTGAACAAGAGTATCGATAACAGAATCTGAGAAACCTCGCTTCGATAAAATCAAGCGTTCAATCTCCAAGCAGTCAGCTGGAGTGAAACCAGATTCGGATGTTCGAACGGACCCTGAACAAGAAGGTCTCGTCTCAAAGGTAGCTTCCAAGGTGGAGCCGATGACATATTCACCAGATCTGCATACCAAGTCCTGCGTGGCCACGCAGGAGCTATCAAGATCACCGACGCCCTCTCCTGATTGATCCTGGCTACCAGCCTGGGGATGAGAGGAAACGGCGGGAACACATAAGCTAGTTTGAAGGTCCAAGGTGCTACTAGTGCATCCACTAGAGCCGCCTTGGGATCCCTGGATCTGGACCCGTAGCAAGGAACTTTGAAGTTCTGACGAGAGGCCATCAGATCCATGTCTGGAATGCCCCAAAGTTGAGTGACTTGGGCAAAGATTTCCGGATGGAGTTCCCACTCCCCCGGATGCAATGTCTGACGACTCAGAAAATCCGCTTCCCAATTTTCCACTCCCGGGATGTGGATAGCAGACAGGTGGCAGGAGTGAGACTCCGCCCATAGAATAATCTTGGTCACTTCTTCCATCGCTAGGGAACTCCTTGTTCCCCCCTGATGGTTGATGTACGCAACAGTCGTCATGTTGTCTGATTGAAACCGTATGAACTTGGTCCTCGCTAGCTGAGGCCAAGCCTTGAGAGCATTGAATATCGCTCTCAGTTCCAGAATATTTATCGGTAGAAGAGATTCTTCCCGAGACCAAAGACCCTGAGCTTTCAGGGATCCCCAGACCGCGCCCCAGCCCATCAGACTGGCGTCGGTCGTGACAATGACCCACTCTGGTCTGTGGAATGTCATCCCTCGTGACAGGTTGTCCAGGGACAGCCACCAACGGAGTGAGTCTCTGGTCCTCTGAATTTACTTGTATCTTTGGAGACAAGTCTGTATAGTCCCCATTCCACTGACTGAGCATGCACAGTTGTAATGGTCTTAGATGAATGCGCGCAAAAGGAACTATGTCCATTGCCGCTACCATCAACCCGATCACTTCCATGCACTGAGCTACGGAAGGAAGAGGAACGGAATGAAGTATTCGACAAGAGTCCAGAAGCTTTGTCTTTCTGGCCTCTGTTAGAAAAATCCTCATTTCTGAGGAGTCTATAATTGTTCCCAAGAAGGGAACCCTTGTTGACGGGGATAGAGAACTCTTTTCCACGTTCACTTTCCAGCCGTGCGATCTGAGAAAGGCCAGGACGATGTCCGTGTGAGCCTTTGCTCGAGGGAGGGACGACGCTTGAATCAGAATGTCGTCCAGGTAAGGTACTACTGCAATGCCCCTTGGTCTTAGCACAGCTAGAAGGGACCCTAGTACCTTTGTGAAAATCCTTGGAGCAGTGGCTAATCCGAAAGGAAGCGCCACGAACTGGTAATGTTTGTCCAGGAATGCAAACCTTAGGAACCGATGATGTTCCTTGTGGATAGGAATATGTAGATACGCATCCTTTAAATCCACCGTGGTCATGAATTGACCTTCCTGGATGGAAGGAAGGATAGTTCGAATGGTTTCCATCTTGAAAGATGGGACCTTGAGAAATTTGTTTAAGATCTTGAGATCTAGGATTGGTCTGAATGTTCCCTCTTTTTTGGGAACTATGAACAGATTGGAGTAGAACCCCATCCCTTGTTCTCTCAATGGAACAGGATGAATCACTCCCATTTTTAACAGGTCTTCTACACAATGTAAGAACGCCTGTCTTTTTATGTGGTCTGAAGACAACTGAGACCTGTGGAACCTTCCCCTTGGGGGAAGTCCCTTGAATTCCAGAAGATAACCCTGGGAGACTATTTCTAGCGCCCAAGGATCCAGAACATCTCTTGCCCAAGCCTGAGCGAAGAGAGAGAGTCTGCCCCCCACCAGATCCGGTCCCGGATCGGGGGCCGATATTTCATGCTGTCTTGGTAGCAGTGGCAGGTTTCTTTGCCTGCTTTCCCTTGTTCCAGCCTTGCATTGGTCTCCAAGCTGGCTTGGCCTGAGAAGTATTACCCTCTTGCTTAGAGGACGTAGCACCTTGGGCTGGTCCGTTTTTACGAAAGGGACGAAAATTAGGTCTATTTTTTGCCTTGAAAGGCCGATCCTGAGGAAGGGCATGGCCCTTACCCCCAGTGATATCAGAGATAATCTCTTTCAAGTCAGGGCCAAACAGCGTTTTCCCCTTGAAAGGAATGTTTAGTAGCTTGTTCTTGGAAGACGCATCAGCCGACCAAGATTTCAACCAAAGCGCTCTGCGCGCCACAATAGCAAACCCAGAATTCTTAGCCGCTAACTTAGCCAATTGCAAAGAGGCGTCTAGAGTGAAAGAATTAGCCAATTTGAGAGCATTGACTCTGTCCATAATCTCCTCATAAGGAGGAGAGTCACTATCGAGCACCTTAATCAGTTCATCAAACCAGAAATATGCGGCTGTAGTGACAGGGACAATGCATGAAATGGGTTGTAGAAGGTAACCCTGCTGAACAAACATCTTTTTAAGCAAACCTTCTAATTTTTTATCCATAGGATCTTTGAAAGCACAACTATCCTCTATGGGAATAGTGGTGCGTTTGTTTAAAGTAGAAACCGCTCCCTCGACCTTGGGGACTGACTGCCATAAGTCCTTTCTGGGGTCGACCATAGGAAACAATTTTTTAAATATGGGGGGAGGGACGAAAGGAATACCGGGCCTTTCCCATTCTTTATTAACAATGTCCGCCACCCGCTTGGGTATAGGAAAAGCTTCTGGGAGCCCCGGCACCTCTAGGAACTTGTCCATTTTACATAGTTTCTCTGGGATGACCAAATTTTCACAATCATCCAGAGTGGATAATACCTCCTTAAGCAAAATGCGGAGATGTTCCAATTTAAATTTAAAAGTAATCACATCAGATTCAGCCTGCTGAGAAATGTTCCCTAAATCAGTAATTTCTCCCTCAGACAAAACTTCCCTGGCTCCCTCAGATTGGGTTAGGGGCCCTTCAGAGATATTAATATCAGCGTCGTCATGCTCTTCGGTAACTAAAACAGAGCATCCACGCTTACGCTGGCAAGGGTTCATTTTGGCTAAAATGTTTTTGACAGAATTATCCATTACAGCCGTTAATTGTTGCATAGTAAGGAGTATTGGCGCGCTAGATGTACTAGGGGCCTCCTGAGTGGGCAAGACTCGTGTAGACGAAGGAGGGAATGATGCAGTACCATGCTTACTCCCCTCACTTGAGGAATCATCTTGGGCATCATTGTCATTATCACATAAATCACATTTATTTAAATGAATAGGAATTCTGGCTTCCCCACATTCAGAACACAGTCTATCTGGTAGTTCAGACATGTTAAACAGGCATAAACTTGATAATAAAGTACAAAAAACGTTTTGAAATAAAACCGTTACTGTCACTTTAAATTTTAAACTGAACACACTTTATTACTGCAATTGCGAAAAAACATGAAGGAATTGTTCAAAATTCACCAAATTTTCACCACAGTGTCTTAAAGCCTTGAAAATATTGCACACCAATTTTGGAAGCTTTAACCCTTAAAATAACGGAACCGGAGCCGTTTTAAGCTTTAACCCCTTTACAGTCCCTGGTATCTGCTTTGCTGAGACCCAACCAACCCCAAGGGGAATACGATACCAAATGATGCCTTCAGAAGTCTTTTATAAGTATCAGAGCTCCTCTCACATGCGACTGCATGCCATGCCTCTCAAAAACAAGTGCGCAACACCGGCGCGAAAATGAGACTCTGCCTATGCTTTGGGAAAGCCCCTAAAGAATAAGGTGTCTAAAACAGTGCCTGCCGATATTATTATATCAAAATACCCAGAATAAATGATTCCTCAAGGCTAAATAAGTGTTAATATCAATCGATTTAGCCCAAAAAATGTCTACAGTCTAAATAAGCCCTTGTGAAGCCCTTATTTACAATCATAATAAACATGGCTTACCGGATCCCATAGGGAAAATGACAGCTTCCAGCATTACATCGTCTTGTTAGAATGTGTCATACCTCAAGCAGCAAAGGACTGCAAACTGTTCCCCCAACTGAAGTTAATGCTCTCAACAGTCCTGTGTGGAACAGCCATGGATTTTAGTTACGGTTGCTAAAATCATTTTCCTCATACAAACAGAATTCTTCATCTCTTTTCTGTTTCTGAGTAAATAGTACGTACCAGCACTATTTGAAAATAACAAACTCTTGATTGAATAATGAAAAACTACAGTTAAACACTAAAAAACTCTAAGCCATCTCCGTGGAGATGTTGCCTGTACAACGGCAAAGAGAATGACTGGGGTAGGCGGAGCCTAGGAGGGATCATGTGACCAGCTTTGCTGGGCTCTTTGCCATTTCCTGTTGGGGAAGAGAATATCCCACAAGTAAGGATGACGCCGTGGACCGGACACACCTATGTTGGAGAAAAGTCTACAGTTTAAATAAGCCCTTGTGAAGCCCTTATTTACAATCGTAATAAACATGGCTTACCGGATCCCATAGGGAAAATGACAGCTTCCAGCATTACATCGTCTTGTTAGAATGTGTCATACCTCAAGCAGTAAGAGACTGCACACTGTTCCCCCAACTGAAGTTAATTGCTCTCAACAGTCCTGTGTGGAACAGCCATGGATTTTAGTTACGGTTGCTAAAATCATTTTCCTCATACAAACAGAATTCTTCATCTCTTTTCTGTTTCTGAGTAAATAGTACGTACCAGCACTATTTGAAAATAACAAACTCTTGATTGAATAATGAAAAACTACAGTTAAACACTAAAAAACTCTAAGCCATCTCCGTGGAGATGTTGCCTGTACAACGGCAAAGAGAATGACTGGGGTAGGCGGAGCCTAGGAGGGATCATGTGACCAGCTTTGCTGGGCTCTTTGCCATTTCCTGTTGGGGAAGAGAATATCCCACAAGTAAGGATGACGCCGTGGACCGGACACACCTATGTTGGAGAAATAGCCTTTGTCATTAAGGGTAAGAAAATTGAAAAATGGTCTGGTCATTAAGGGGTTAACCCCTTAATGACAACTGACGTACCAGGTACGTCATGCAAAAACTTAATGTTAATAACAATAGACGTAACTGGTACGTCAGTTGTCTAACAGAGTGCTGGAAGTGATCACAATCACTTCCAGCAGCTCTGAGGGTATTGCAGTGATGCCTCGATATGGAGGCATCCTGCAATACCCCTTTACAAGCCTCCGATGCAGAGAGCGCCACTCTGTGGCCCTCTCTGCACCGGTAGCGATGTTGCAGATGGTGCCGTTGTAGGGTGGGAGGAGGGAGCGTGCGCGTGTGTGCACGATGCGCGCGCGTGTGTGCACGATGCGCGGGAGGAGCGCGTGCACGTGCACACATTAGCCACACTGACAATGAAGGAACTGGAAGGGGGAAAAAAAAAGTTACATTTTTTTTTTACATATAAAAGGATCTGGGAGGGCTGCTACACTACAGAAATAATTAAAAATAAAAGTAATAAATAAAATTTAAATACTTTGGTTTGTGGGGCCAAACTGGGTACTGGCAGACAGCTGCCAGTACCCAAGATGGCGGTAATTAGGTAGGGGAGAGGGTTAGAGAGCTGGAGGGGGGGGATCAGGGAGGTTGGTGCTAAGGCAGGGGTCCATCATAACTAAAATATTTTATTATTTTTATTTAAAAAAAAAAAAAAAAAAAAACTTATTTAGTACTGGCAGACTTTCTGCCAGTACTTAAGATGGCGGGAACAATTGTGGGGTGGGGGAGGGAAGAGAGCTGTTTGGGAGGGATCAGGGGGTGGGATGTGTCAGGTGGGAGGCTGATCTCTAAAATTAACCCTGCAAGCTCCCTAATTTAACCCCTTCACTGCTGGGCATAATTCACGTGTGGTGCGCAGCAGCATTTAGCGGCCTTCTAATTACCAAAAAGCAGCGCCAAAGTCATATAAGTCTGCTATTTCTGAACAAAGGGGATCCCAGAGAAGCTTTTACAACAATTCCTGCCATAATAGCACAAGCTGTTTGTAAATAATTTCAGTGAGAAACCTAAAATTGTGAAAAATGTAAAGTTTTTTTTTTTTATTTGCTCGCATTTGGCGGTTAAATGGTGGCATAAAATATACCAAAATGGGCCTAGATCAATACTTGGGGTTGTCTACTACACTACAGCTAAAATTAACCCTACAAGCTCCCTAATTAACCCCTTCACTCCTGGGCATAAAACACGTGTGGTGCGCAGCGGCATTTAGCAGCATTCTAATTACCAAAAAGCAACCACAAAGCCATATAAGTCTGCTATTTCTGAACAAAGAGGATCCCAGAGAAGCATTTACAACCATTTGTGCCATAATTGCAGAAGCTGTTTGTAAGTCATTTCAGTGGGAAACCTAAAGTTTGTGAGAAAATTTGTGAAAAAATGAACTTTTTTTTTTTTTTAATCGCATTTGGCGGTGAAATGGTGGCATGAAATATACCAAAATGGGCCTAGATCAATACTTTGGGATGTTTTCTAAAACAAAATATATACATGTCAAGGGATATTCAGGTATTCCTGACAGATATCAGGGTTCCAAAGTAACTAGCGCTAATTTTGAAAAAAAAGTGGTTTGGAAATAGCAAAGTGCTACTTGTATTTATTGCCCCATAAATTGCAAAAAAAGCAAAGAACGTGCAAACATTGGGTATTTCTAAACTCAGGACAAAATTTAGAAACTATTTAGCATGGGTGTTTTTTGGTGATTGTAGATGTGTAACAGATTTTGGGGGCCAAAGATAGAAAAAGTGTGTTTTTTTCCATTTTTTCCTCATATTTTATTATTTTTTTTTAGTAAATTATAAGATATGATGAAAATAATGGTATCTTTAGAAAGTCCATTTAATTACGAGAAAAACGGTATATAATATGTGTGGGTACAGTAAATGAGTAAGAGGAAAATTACAGCTAAACACAAACACTGCAGAAATGTAAAAATAGCCATTGTCATTAAGGGTAAGAAAATTGAAAAATGGTCCAGTCATTAAGGGGTTAAGGTAACGCTCCAATTTTTTATCCATTGGATCTGAAAAAGCACAACTGTCCTCAACCGGTATAGTGGTACGCTTTGCTAAAGTAGAAACTGCTCCCTCCACCTTAGGGACCGTCTGCCATAAGTCCCGTGTAGTGGCGTCTATTGGAAACATTTTTCTAAATATAGGAGGTGGGGAAAAGGGCACACCGGGTCTATCCCACTCCTTGCTAATAATTTCTGTAAGCCTTTTAGGTATAGGAAAAACGTCAGTACACACCGGCACCGCATAGTATCTATCCAGCCTACACAATTTCTCTGGAATTGCAACTGTGTTACAGTCATTCAGAGCAGCCAATACCTCCCCAAGCAATACACGGAGGTTCTCAAGCTTAAATTTAAAATTAGAAATCTCTGAATCAGGTTTCCCCGAGTCAGAGATGTCACCCACAGACTGAAGCTCTCCGTCCTCAAGTTCTGCATACTGTGACGCAGTATCAGACATGGCTCTAACAGCATTTGCGCGCTCTGTATCTCTCCTAACCCCAGAGCTATCGCGCTTGCCTCTTAATTCAGGTAATCTAGATAATACCTCTGACAGGGTATTATTCATGATTGCAGCCATGTCCTGCAAGGTAATCGCTATGGGCGTCCCTGATGTAATTGGCGCCATATTAGCGTGCGTCCCCTGAGCGGGAGGCGAAGGGTCTGACACGTGGGGAGAGTTAGTCGGCATAACTTCCCCCTCGACAGAACCCTCTGGTGATAATTCTTTTATAGATAAAGACTGATCTTTACTGTTTAAGGTGAAATCAATACATTTAGTACACATTCTCCTATGGGGCTCCACCATGGCTTTCAAACATAATGAACAAGTAGGTTCCTCTGTGTCAGACATGTTTAAACAGACTAGCAATGAGGCTAGCAAGCTTGGAAAACACTTTAAAACAAGTTTACAAGCAATATAAAAAAAAAACGTTACTGCGCCTTTAAGAAACACAAATTTTCCCAAATTTTGAAACAGTGAAAAAATGCAGTTACACTAACGAAATTTTTACAGTGTATGTAATAAGTTAGCAGAGCATTGCGCCCACTTGCAAATGGATGATTAACCCCTTAATACCAAAAACGGAATAACAAATGACAAAAACGTTTTTTAAACAGTCACAACTGCCACAGCTCTACTGTGGCTTTTTACCTCCCTCAATACGACTTTTGAAGCCTTTTGAGCCCTTCAGAGAAGTCCTGGATCATGCAGGAAGAAGCTGGATGTCTGTCTGTAATTTTTGCTGTGCAAAAAAACGCCAAAATAGGCCCCTCCCACTCATATTACAACAGTGGGAAGCCTCAGGGAACTGTTTCTAGGCAAAATTCAAGCCAGCCATGTGGAAAAAACTAGGCCCCAATAAGTTTTATCACCAAACCTATGTAAAAAATGTTTTAAAATACACTTTTATAAGAGTATGTATCTCTATTAATAAGCCTGATACCAGTCGCTATCACTGCATTTAAGGCTTTACTTACATTACTTCGGTATCAGCAGCATTTTCTAGCAAATTCCATCCCTAGAAAAATATTTTAACTGCACATACCTTATTACAGGAAAACCTGCACGCTATTCCCCCTCTGAAGTTACCTCACTCCTCAGAATATGTGAGAACAGCAAAGGATCTTAGTTACTTCTGCTAAGATCATAGAAAACGCAGGCAGATTCTTCTTCTAAATACTGCCTGAGATAAACAGTACACTCCGGTACCATTTAAAAATAACAAACTTTTGATTGAAGAAATAAACTAAGTATAAAACACCACAGACCTCTTACGACCTCCATCTTAGTTGAGAGTTGCAAGAGAATGACTGGATATGGCAGTGAGGGGAGGAGCTATATAGCAGCTCTGCTGTGGGTGATCCTCTTGCAACTTCCTGTTGGGAAGGAGAATATCCCACAAGTAATGGATGATCCGTGGACTGGATACACTTAAGAGAAATAAACTTTTGATTGAAGTTAAAAAACTAACTACAATACACCACTCTCCTCTTACTACGTACATCTTTGTTGAGAGTTCCAAGAGAATGACTGGGTATGGCAGTGAGGAGAGGAGCTATATAGACAGCTCTGCTGTGGGTGATCCTCTTGCAACTTCCTGTTGGGAAGGAGAATATCCCACAAGTAATGGATGATCCGTGGACTGGATACACTTAACAAGAGAAAGAAAATGTTAATAAAAAGCATTACTGTCTAAAGGTTCTGTGAATGCTGAACTTTGACTTGTCTTCTTTAAACTTAATTTTACTAGGGTTCCTTTAACTTGACACTCAGGTGCAATTTGCAAGTATAACTGAGGTCAGTAATGTAGGCTAAGGTTATGCCCCAAATACTGTAGACCACCTTGGTGGGGGCATCTCTTGATCAATAGCTGTTGCTAAAAAAACATACAAATGAAGGATTTAGCATTTGCTTATTTTGTACAGGAGTGCTTAATATCCAATTCGTTTTTCAAATATAGAAATTTTATACATACCACATATTTCATTTACATATATTACCCTCATTTACTTAGAATTTATGTCCCTTTAAATTGCACTATAGGCTTGACAATCTTGTTGCTCTCACCAGGTGAAGGTGGCTGGATCTTAGCTTGCTTCTTAGCTTCTGCTGAGGCAAATATATCTGGTGGTGGATCTTCCCCCCTCTCAATTTTACACTCAAAGGCATACAGGCACTGGATATACTGCTTTTTCAAAGAGCTGGCGGCACTACTGGATGTGCCAACATTAAGATTGGTAGCAAGTTCTCGCCACTTTTTATTCTTATTTACCTGCAAGGATAACGGCAAATGTTTAATTAAAAACAGAATTTATGCTTACCTGATAAATTACTTTCTCCAACGGTGTGTCCGGTCCACGGCGTCATCCTTACTTGTGGGGAATATCTCTTCCCCAACAGGAAATGGCAAAGAGTCCCAGAAAAGCTGGCCATATAGTCCCTCCTAGGCTCCGACTGACAGGAGGAAAAATATAGGAGAAACCATATGGTACCGTGGTGACTGTAGTTAGAGAAAATAATTCATCAGACCTGATTAAAAAAACCAGGGCGGGAAGTGGACCGGACACACCGTTTGAGAAAGTAATTTATCAGGTAAGCATAAATTCTGTTTTCTCCAACATTGGTGTGTCCGGTCCACGGCGTCATCCTTACTTGTGGGAACCAATACAAAAGCTTTAGGACACGGATGAAGGGAGGGAGCAAATCAGGTTACCTAAACGGAAGGCACCACGGCTTGCAAAACCTTTCTCCCAAAAATAGCCTCCAAAGAAGCAAAAGTATCAAATTTGTAAAATTTGGTAAAAGTGTGCAGTGAAGACCAAGTCGCTGCCTTACATATCTGGTCAACAGAAGCCTCGTTCTTGAAGGCCCATGTGGAAGCCACAGCCCTAGTGGAGTGAGCTGTGATTCTTTCAGGAGACTGCCGTCCGGCAGTCTCTTAAGCCAATCGGATAATGCTTTTAAGCCAAAAGGAAAGAGAGGTAGAAGTCGCTTTTTGACCTCTCCTTTTACCAGAATAGACAACAAACAAAGAAGATGTTTGTCTGAAATCTTTTGTAGCCTCTAAATAGAATTTTAGAGCACGGACTACGTCCAAATTGTGTAACAAACGTTCTTTCTTTGAAACTGGATTCGGACAAAAAGAAGGTACAACTATCTCCTGGTTAATATTCTTGTTAGAAACAACCTTTGGAAGAAAACCAGGCTTAGTACGCAAAACCACCTTATCTGCATGGAACAACAGATAAGGCGGAGAACACTGCAAAGCAGATAACTCTGAAACTCTTCTAGCAGAAGAAATAGCAACCAAAAACAAAACTTTCCAAGATAGTAACTTCATATCTACGGAATGTAAAGGTTCAAACGGAACCCCTTGAAGAACTGAAAGAACTAGATTTAGACTCCAGGGAGGAGTCAAAGGTCTGTAAACAGGCTTGATCCTAACCAGAGCCTGAACAAATGCCTGAACATCTGGCACAGCTGCCAGTCTTTTGTGTAGTAAGACAGATAAAGCAGAGATCTGTCCCTTTAGAGAACTTGCAGATAATCCTTTCTCCAAACCTTCTTGTAGAAAGGAGAGAATCTTAGGACTTTTTATCTTATTCCATGGGAACCCTTTGGATTCACACCAACAGATATATCTTTTCCATATTTTATGGTAAATCTTTCTAGTTACCGGTTTTCTGGCCTGAACCAGAGTATCTATCACAGAATCTGAAAACCCACGCTTTGATAGGATCAAGCGTTCAATCTCCAAGCCGTCAGCTGGAGGGAGACCAGATTTGGATATTCGAATGGACCCTGAACAAGAAGGTCCTGTCTCAAAGGTAGCTTCCATGGTGGAACCGATGACATATTCACCAGGTCTGCATACCAAGTCCTGCGTGACCCTCTCCTCTCCTGTTTGATCCTGGCTACCAGCCTGGGAATGAGAGGAAACGGTGGAAATACATAAGCTAGGTTGAAGGTCCAAGGTGCTACTAGTGCATCTACTAGAGTCGCCTTGGGATCCCTGGATCTGGACCCGTAGCAAAGAACCTTGAAGTTCTGACGAGACGCCATCAGATCCATGTCTGGAATGCCCCATAATTGAGTCAACTGGGCAAATATCTCCGGGTGGAGTTCCCACTCCCCCGGATGGAATGTTTGACGACTCAGATAATCCGCCTCCCAGTTTTCCACTCCTGGGATGTGGACCGCAGATAAGTGGCAGGAGTGATCCTCCGCCCATTTTATGATTTTGGTCACTTCTCTCATCGCCAGAGAACTCCTTGTTCCCCCCTGATGGTTGATGTAAGCAACAGTCGTCATGTTGTCTGATTGGAATCTTATGAATTTGGCCTTTGCTAGGTGAGGCCAAGCCCTGAGAGTATTGAATATCGCTCTCAGTTCCAGAATGTTTATCGGGAGAAGAGACTCTTCTCGAGACCATAGACCCTGAGCTTTCAGGGAGTCCCAGACCGCGCCCCAGCCCACTAGACTGGTGTCGGTCGTGACGATGACCCACTCTGGTCTGCGGAAGCTCATTCCCTGGGACAGGTGATCCTGGGTTAGCCACCAACGGAGTGAGTCTCTGGTCTTCTGATCTACTTGAATCACTGGAGACATGTTTGTATAGTCCCCATTCCACTGTTTGAGCATGCACAGTTGTAATGGTCTTAGATGAATTCGTGCAAAAGGAACTATGTCCATTGCTGCAACCATCAACACTACTACTTCCATGCACTGCGCTATGGAAGGACGTGGAACAGAATGAAGAACTTGACAAGTGCTTAGAAGTTTTGATTTTCTGACCTCTGTCAGAAAAATCCTCATTTCTAAGGAAACTATTATCGTTCCCAAGAAGGGAACTCTTGTTGCCGGAGACAGAGAACTTTTTTCTATGTTCACCTTCCATCCGTGTGATCTGAGAAAGGCTAGAACGATGTCTGTATGAGCCTTTGCTTTTGACAGGGACGACGCTTGTATTAGAATGTCGTCCACGTATGGTACTACTGCAATGCCCCTCTGTCTTAGAACCGCTAGAAGGGTACCTTTGTGAAAATCCTTGGAGCAGAGGCTAACCCGAATGGGAGGGCCACAAACTGGTAATGTTTGTCCAGAAAGGCGAACCTTAGGAACTGATGATGTTCTTTGTGGATAGGGATATGTAGGTACGCATCCTTTAGATCCACGGTAGTCATAAATTGACCTTCCTGGATAGTGGGTAGAATCGTTCGAATGGTTTCCATCTTGAACGATGGTACCCTGAGAAATTTGTTTAGGATCTTCAAATCCAAAATTGGTCTGAAGGTTCCCTCTTTTTTGGGAACTACGAACAGATTAGAATAAAATCCCATTCCTTGTTCCTTTATTGGAACTGGGTGTATCACTCCCATCTTTAACAGGTCTTCTACACAATGTAAGAACGCCTGTCTCTTTATTTGGTTTAAGGATAAGTGAGACATGTGGAACCTTCCCCTTGGGGGTAGTTCCCTGAATTCCAGAAGATAACCCTGAGAAACTATTTCTAGTGCCCAGGGATCCTGAACATCTCTTGCCCAAGCCTGAGCAAAGAGAGAGAGTCTGCCCCCTACTAGATCCGGTCCCGGATCGGGGGCTACTCCTTCATGCTGTTTTGTTAACAGCAGCAGGCTTCTTGGCCTGCTTACCCTTGTTCCAGCCTTGCATCGGTTTCCAGGCTGGTTTGGGTTGTGAGGCATTACCCTCTTGCTTAGAGGATGCAGAATTAGAGGCCGGTCCGTTCCTGAAATTGCGAAAGTAACGAAAATTAGACTTATTCTTGGCCTTGAAAGGCCTATCTTGTGGAAGGGCGTGGCCCTTTCCCCCAGTGATGTCTGAGATAATCTCTTTCAATTCTGGTCCAAATAGAGTTTTACCTTTGAAAGGAATGTTAAGTAATTTTGTCTTGGATGACACATCCGCTGACCAAGACTTTAGCCAAAGCGCTCTGCGCGCCACAATTGCAAACCCTGAATTTTTCGCCGCTAATCTAGCTAATTGCAAAGCGGCATCTAAAATAAAAGAGTTAGCCAACTTAAGTGCGTGAACTCTGTCCATAACCTCCTCATATGGAGTCTCTCTACTGAGCGACTTTTCTAGTTCTTCGAACCAGAACCACGCTGCTGTAGTGACAGGAACAATGCACGAAATGGGTTGTAGAAGGTAACCTTGCTGTACAAAAATCTTTTTAAGTAAACTCTCCAATTTTTTATCCATAGGATCTGTGAAAGCACAACTATCCTCGATAGGAATAGTAGTGCGCTTGTTTAGAGTAGAAACTGCCCCCTCGACCTTAGGGACTGTCTGCCATAAGTCCTTTCTGGGGTCGACCATAGGAAATAATTTCTTAAATATAGGGGGGGGGGGGGGGAACAAAAGGTATGCCGGGCTTTTCCCACTCCTTATTCATTATGTCCGCCACCCGCTTGGGTATAGGAAAAGCGGCGGGGTGCGCCGGAACCTCTAGGAACTTGTCCATCTTGCATAATTTCTCTGGAATGACCACGTTGTCACAATCATCCAGAGTAGATAACACCTCCTTAAGCAGTGCGCGGAGATTTTCTAATTTAAATTTAAATGTCACAACATCAGGTTCAGCTTGTTGAGAAATTTTTCCTGAATCTGAAATTTCCCCATCTGACAAAACCTCCCTCATGGCCACTTCAGATTGGTGTGAGGGTATGACAGAACAATTATCATCAGCGCCCTCCTGCTCTTCAGTGTTTAAAACAGAGCAATCGCGCTTTCTCTGATATGTAGGCATTTTGGATAAAATATTTGCTATGGAGTTATCCATTACAGCCGTCAATTGTTGCATGGTAATAAGCATTGGCGCGCTAGATGTACTAGGGGCCTCCTGCGTGGGCAAAACTGGTGTAGACACAGTAGGAGATGATGTAGTATCATGTCTACTCCCCTCATCTGAGGAATTATCTTGGGCAATTTCATTATCTGTGGCAGTACTGTCCTTACTTTGTTTGGACGCTATGGCACAATTATCACACAAATTTAAATGAGGAGACACATTGGCTTTCATACATATAGAACATAGCTTATCCGAAGACACAGACATGTTAAACAGGCTTAAACTTGTCAATAAAGCATAAAAAACGTTTTAAAACAAAACCGTTACCGTCTCTTAAACACTTTATTACTGAATATGTGAAAAAGTATGAAGGAATTGTTCAAAAATCACCACAGTGTCTTAAAGCATTAAGAGTATTGCACACCAATTTTCAGAGCTTTAACCCTTAAAATAACGGAACCGGAGCCGTTTACAAATTTAACCCCTATACAGTCCCAGCTATAGCCTTTGCTGCGACCTAACCAAGCCCAGAGGGGAATACGATACCAAATGACGCCTTCTAGAAACTTTTCCAGCTACTTTCAGATCCTCACACATGCATCTGCATGTCTTGCTCTCAAAAACAACTGCGCAGTAATGGCGCGAAAATGAGGCTCAGACTACAACTAGGAAGGCCCTCCCTGACTGGAAAAGGTGTCTAACATAGTGCCTGCCGTTAAAAAACGTTCCCCAAGTTTACAAATGTGAATTATCAGCATAAATATGTATAAAATGTCCAAATAAAGCAATCGATTTAGCCCATAAAAGTGTCTACCAGTTTTATAGCCCATATTAAGCCCTTTATTCTGTTTGCTTGACTAAGAAAATGGCTTACCGGTCCCCATGAGGGGAAATGACAGCCTTCCAGCATTACATGGTCTTGTTAGAAATATGGCTAGTCATACCTTAAGCAGAAAAGTCTGCTAACTGTTTCCCCCAACTGAAGTTACTTCATCTCAACAGTCCTATGTGGAAACAGCAATCGATTTTAGTTACTGTCTGCTAAAATCATCTTCCTCTCACAAACAGAAATCTTCATCCTTTTCTGTTTCAGAGTAAATAGTACATACCAGCACTATTTTAAAATAACAAACACTTGATAGAAGAATAAAAAACTACATTTAAACACCAAAAAACTCTTAACCATCTCCGTGGAGATGTTGCCTGTGCAACGGCAAAGAGAATGACTGGGGTGGGCGGAGCCTAGGAGGGACTATATGGCCAGCTTTGCTGGGACTCTTTGCCATTTCCTGTTGGGGAAGAGATATTCCCCACAAGTAAGGATGACGCCGTGGACCGGACACACCAATGTTGGAGAAATTGACATTAAAAAAAATGCATGAAGAATAGAGTGGATAGAGAATATGTAACAAACCTGTGTGAGACCTCCAATATCCTTGACCGAAACATATAGACGATAAAGGTCAAGGGGCTTCCTGCCTACAGCTGGCAGGTTGGTCATGCCCATGGCCTTCTCTTCTGTAAAGGACAGGTAGCGATCCACCCACATCTTCCTGTCTGGTTCTACCCCAAGCTCGTACAACTTTGTGATCTTCTCATTTGTAGTAGTAGATGAGCTGGACTTCTGTAAAAGTTAAGCAGCAACCACATATTAAAACACCTTTAAAAGCACTGACATTGAGATTGCCAGATCTCTTAGCATTCTACTGCTTAGACTTCATATACATGAGCTGAAATAATTTTAAAGAAAGTCTAGTAAAAAAAAAAAAAAAACAATAAAACAAACAACCCTTATACCTGATAAATTATTTTCTTTTGGCATGATGGTCCACAGTCCTCCATAACAGATTGGATATATTTCCCGCCACTAGGAGGTCAAGAACCCATACAAGAGCTTTAAAACACTCCCACCACTCTCTAGCTTTCCGTATAGCCAAGTAAAGAATATAAAGTAAAGGTAGGAAAGGCAAAGCAGTGTCTATAGAGTTGTCATAAGAACCGTCGCCCAAAAATTGAAACGGGCAGGGCATGTGGATCATCATCATTCCGAAAGGAAATAATCAGGTAAGCATAAAATTTAGTTTTCTTTTGTAAAATGATGGGCCACCATCCTCCATAAAATATGGGATTAATACCCAAGCAGATTGTTTGTGTTACGGAAAGGGGGAGACAATATTTCAGGCAGTTCTTATTTAGCCAACACTGAGCCCTGAAGGACTTTCCTGCCAAAAAGCTGCTTGCTAAAAAGCAAAACTTCCAGCAAAAAAACTCTTAAAGGGACAGTCAACACTTCCGTTGACATTATTTGATATAGAAAAATAAAAACCGAAGATCCGCCTGCACTATACCCCTTCTGCCTTGCTTCTGTACTAATCACTGTCGCCAACTTCTCTAATACCGGGTAAATATGGCAGCCGAACTCCCCCCATCGTTACGTAGCTGCCTTCTTCTTCAAATGATCAGCAAATCAGAATCCAATCCAATTGCGCTTGCAATTTCTGACAGAGTATTGGATTCTGATTTGCTTATAATTTGAAGAAGGCGGCAGCTACGGTGGGGGGAGTTCGGCTGCCATATTTACCCGGTATTAGAGAAGTTAGCAACAGTGATTAGTACAGAAGCAAGGCAGAAGGGGTATAATGCAGGCGGATCTTCGGTTTTTATTTTTCTATATCAAATAATGTTAACGGAAGTGTTGACTGTCCATTTAAAAAAAGTACGCAGATAAGACATATTGCAGCTTTGCAAATCTGCTCCAAAGATGTAAAAGCTTTCAAAAACCCACAATGTTGTTGCACAATATTGCAATTTCTCTTTAAGAAAGAACTGTAATGCTTTTATAAAGATGACCTTTCAAATGAGAAAGTATTGAATCCCTTCTTATGAATTAAGAGGCAAACTCTACTTTAGTAGCTTTCTGCCCCTTTCTAGATTAAGTAGTGAAAATACAAACTAGAAGTTTGACTAAACTATAGTTGCTTGGAGTTAGAACTTCAAAGCATTTACTAAAATCCGATTAAATTCCACTACCTAGTTAGCAGGACCTGAATACAATACAATGAAGGAACAGCCATCTCTTGATTGGTATTTTCCTTTACGAAGTAAATCATATTTAGTACAAAGTATAGTCTTCACCTTGTGATAGTGAAAAATATAGAATCACAGACAAGGCTAACCCTCTGGAATAACACCATTTAAAGTATGTCTTCCAATCTTGTGTTAAATCTCTTGTGTTAGGCTTCCTGGCCTGCATTTAAAGGGATACTAAACCCATTTTTCTTTTTCTTTCATGCTTCGATAGAGCATATAATTTTAAGCAACTTTCTAATTTACTCATTATCAATTTGTCTTTGTTCACTTGGTATCTTTATTTGAAAAAGCAGGAAGGTAAGCATAGGAGCCGGCCCATTTTTGGATCAGTACCTGGGTAGTGTTTGCTGATTGGTGGCTAAATGTAGCCCCCAATCAGCAAGAACTATCCAGGGTGCTGAAACAAAAATGGGCCGGCTCCTATGCTTACATTCCTGCTTTTTCAAATAAAGATAGCAAGTGAACAAAGAAAAACTGATAATAGGAGAAAATTAGAAAGTTGCTTAAAATTGCATGCTCTATCCGAATCATGAAATAAAAAAAATTGGGTTTAGTATCCCTTTAAGATTAAATGACTAAATCAAATCTCTATGTTCCAAAACTAGGTGGTCTCACTCCACACCATTAAATTAGAGATTTGAAAACTTGATACGAAAGAGAACCTTGAGACAACATAGTCAGTCTCAGAGGAAAAGGGCTATGGAAAGCAAAAGAACATATGCACATATGCAGGTCAACATACAAAGTCCTGCAGTACAAGGCTGGAGCAACTAATATTACCAACGTTGACTCGATTGTCAAGGTGACTAATATGTGAACCTAGGATCTTGTAGAATAGATTGTAAGTGTGACATTTAAGAGAGAAGCCATAAGAACTATGTCCTGTAAACCCATTGGATCAATAAGCGAGTAAAAAAAATATATGTATGGAGCGACCACTCATGAATTGACCGATTGAATGCTGGAATGATCCACCTCCCAGTTCACACATGGTATTGTGATTGCCAGTAGGGATCTACAATTTCTCTCTGCCCAAGACAGAGTAACAGGCACTTCCTGCATGGTCAGTAGACTGCAGTTTATCTACCGTGAGAACTATGTAGGACATCACCATGATGTTGTCCCAACTGGAAACGGATAAACTTTCCTCTTTCAATGGAGGCCAGGGCTGACTAGCCCAAAGATCACTCAAAGTTCTGGAATGTTGAATAACCTTGCCACAAGGTGATAAACCCAAACCCTCCAGCTTGAGAGACCAGAGTTAGTTGGTACAATAGATCAAGATTAGCAAATGAAGGATGTCCAAAGGGACAAAGACAGACTGTCTTTAAGAAAAAGATTGACTGATTGAGAAATCCAAAGCAATTTGTGAGCCAAATGTAAATAATTCACTACAAATTAAATGCACTATCTGAACCAAAGTTTAATTTTGGCTTCAGTGTCCTTTTCATGCTCAGTGTCTGCATGATAAATGTATGTGCATACATATAAATCACTCTTACAATGGAATAAAAAAGGAAATTTATGCCTACCTGATAAATTTGTTTCTTTTTAGACACAATGAATCCACGGATCATCATCCTTACTTGTGGGATATTCATCTCCTGGTCAGCAGGAGGAGGCAGAGCACCACAGCAGAGCTGCTATATATAGCTCCTCCCTTCCCTCCCACACCAGTCATTCGACCGAAGTTAGGAAGAGAAAGGAAAAGCCAAGGTGCAGAGGTGTCTGAAGTTTACAAAAATTAACCTGTCTCAAGAGAACAGGGCGGGCCGTGGACTCATCGTGTCTAAAAATTAACAAATGTATCAGGTAAGCATACATTTTCTTTTCTTTTTAGACACAATGAGTCCACGGATCATCATCCTTACTTGTGGGATACAATACCAAAGCTAGAGTACACGGATGATAAGGGAGGGACAAGACAGGGAACCTAAACGGAAGGCACCACTGCTTGAAGACCCTTTCTCCCAAAAGCAGCCTCAGCCGAAGCAAAAGTATCAAATTTGTAAAATTTAGAAAAAGCGTGAAGAGAGGACCAAGTTGCAGCCTTGCAAATCTGTTCTAGAGAAGTTTCATTTTTAAATGCCCCTGAGGAAGCAACAGCCCTAGTAGAATGAGCCGTAACTCTTAAAGGAGGCTGCTGTCCAGCAGTCTCATATGCAAAACGGATGATACACTTCAGCCAAAAAGAAAGAGGTAGACGTAGCTTTCTGACCCTTAAGTTTTCCAGAGAAAGCGACAGAGAAAGCGACAGAGAAAGCGACAGAGAAAGCGACAGAGAAAGCGACAGAGAAAGCGACAGAGAAAGCGACAGAGAAAGCGACAGAGAAAGCGACAGAGAAAGCGACAGAGAAAGCGACAGAGAAAGCGACAGAGAAAGCGACAGAGAAAGCGACAGAGAAAGCGACAGAGAAAGCGACAGAGAAAGCGACAGAGAAAACGACAAACGAAAGTCAGTCGCTTGTAAATAAAAATTTTAAAGCACGGACTACGTCCAAATTGTGCAGAAGACGTTCCTTTTGAGAAGGATTAGGACACAAGGAAGGAACAACAATCTCCTGATTAATGTCCCCGTCTGAAACAACCTTAGGAAGAAACCCTAGTTTAGTACGTAAAACTACCTTATCTGAATGGAAAATAAGGTAAGGCGAATTGAATAGCAACGCCGAGAGCCCAGGCACTCTTCAAGCTGAAGAAATAGCAACAAGAAATAAAACTTTCAAAGATAACTTAATATCTAAGGAATGCATAGGCTCAAACGGAGCCCCTTAAAGAACATTAAGAACAGACTTCATAGAGGAGTAACTGGTTTGAACACAGGCCTGATCCGAACCAAGGCCTGACAAAAAGATTGTACATCTGGAACATCTGCCAGACGCTTGAGTAACAAAATAGATAAGGCAGAGATCTGACCCTTTAGGGAACTTGCCGATAAACCCTTCTCCAAACCTTCTTGGAGAAAAGACAAAATTCTGGGAATCCTAACTCTACTCCATGAGTAGCCCTTGGATTCACACCAAATACAGATATTTACGCCATATCTTAAGGTAAATCTTTCTAGTTACAGGTTTACGCGCCTGAATTAAGGTCTCTATGACCGAATCAGAAAAACCCCGCTTGGATAGGATCAAGCGTTCAATCTCCAAGCAGTCAGCTTCAGAGAAGCTAGATTTGTGTGAAGGAAGGGTCCTTGAATGAGAAAATCCTTCCTCAATGGAAGTTTCCAAGGTGGCAGGGATAACAAGTACACCGGATCAGCATACCAAATCCTGCGAGGCCACGCAGGAGCGATAAGGATCACTGATGCCTTCTCCTGTTTGATTTGAGCAACGACCCGAGGAAGAAAAGTAAACGGGGGAAATAGATATGCTAAGCTGAAGGACCAAGGAACTGCCAAAGAATCTATCAGTTCCGCCTGGGGATCCCTGGACCTGGACCCGTATCTCGGGAGCTTGGCAGACTGGCGAGATGCCATGAGATCTAACTCCACCCGACCCCATTTGAGAATCGGGTTGGAAAATACTTCCGGATGGATTTCCCATTTTCCCGGATGAAAAGTCTGCCTGCTCGAAAAGTCTGCCTGCTCAGAAAGTCTGCCTCCCAGATGTCCACCCCTGGGATGTGGATCGCTGACAGATGGCAAGAATGGGCCTCCGCCCACCGGATTATCTTGGCTACCTCGGTCATCGCTAAGGAACTCCTCGTTCCTCCCTGATGATTGATGTAAGCCACTGTCATGTTATCCGACTGGAATCTGATGAACTGGGCGGAAGCCAACTGAGGCCAGGCCAGAAGAGCATTGAAGATCGCTCCTAGTTCCAGGATGTTTATAGGAACATACTCCCTGAGCCTTTAGGTACCCCAGACTGTTCCCTATCCTAAAAGGCTGGCGTCCGTTGTCACAATCACCCATGAAGGTCTGCAAAAGCATGTCCCCTGGGATAGATGATTCAGAGACAACCACCACTGAATAGAGTCCCTCGTCTGCTGTTCCAGGGTTATTCGAGGAGACAAATCTGCATAATCCCTTAGCATATCTAACTGCAGAGACCTGAGGTGAAACCGAGCAAACGGTATGATGTCCATTGCCGCCACCATCAGTCAGATTGCTTCCATGTACTGAGCCACTGACGATTGAGAATTGGACTGAAGGGCTCGACAGTTATCTAGAATCTTTGATTTCCTGACTTCTGTCAGAAAAATCCCCATAGATATAGAATCGATTAGAGTTTCCAAGAAAGTCACCCTCGTCTTCGGGATTAAGGAACTCTTTTCCAGATTCACCTTTCACCCGTGAGTTCTCAGGAAGGATAGCACAATGTCGGTATGGGACCTTGTTTGTTGACAAGATGACGCCTGGATTAGAATATCGTCCAGATAAGGTGCCACAGCAATGCCTGTGGTCTTAGAGCTACCAGCAGAGACCCCAGAACCCTTGTGAAAATTCTGGGTGCCGTGGCCAGACCGAAAGGAAGAGCCACAAACTGAAAGTGTTCGTCCAGAAAGGCAAACCTTAGGAACTTGTGATGATCTCTGTGGATAGGAACATGAAGATATGCATCCTTTAAATCCACTGTCATAAATTGACCCTCCTGGATCAAAGAAAGAATGGTACGAATAGTCCCAATCTTGAACGATGGAACTCTGAGAAACTTGTTTAGACTCTTGAGGTCTAATATGTTTGAAGGTTCCCTCTTTTTTGGGAACCACAAACAGATTTGAATAAAAACCCTGCTCCTGTTCTGGAACGGGAACAATTACTCCCAGGGAGGAGAGGTCTCTTACACAATGTAAGAACGCCTCTCCTTTCAACTAAACTGCAGATAATCTTGAAAAACAGAAACCTGCCTCTGGGATAAAAACTCTTTGAACACTGATTTGTGTCCCTGGGACACTGTTTTCTATTGCCCAGGGATCCTGAACATCTCGAACCTGAGCGAAGACGAAATATTGCCCTCTACAAGAACCGGTCCCGGATCGGGGGCATGTCCTCCACGCTCTGTCTGAATCAACAGCAGACTATTTTTTTTATTTTTTAAATTCTTTAAATTACAAAAGAATTACTTTCGTCAAGCCAGATCCCAACAAAGTCTTCCCCTTGCAAGGAATCGCTAAAATCTTAGAACAAGTCTCTAACCATGAGAATGTGAGCTGGAACAGAGAAACCTGAAACCTATGCTCCCAGTTTGAAAACTTTAAGGGAAAAATTTGAAATAAAGGAATTAATCAACTCAAAGGCTTTTATCCTATCCTGGGTCTTTATCCAGGGGAGATTCAGACTTGGTAGCATCAGAAAACGCATCAGAACATACGCCGTCGCACTAGTGACGGTAGCAAAAAACACAGCTTGTTGCCATTATAAACCCTGGTGTATGATCCTTTTCTAATTCTTATCCATAGGACCTTCGAACCCAACTATCCTCTAAGGGTATCATAGTTCTCTTAGCTAGGCTGGAAACTACTCCTTCCACCCTAGTCAAAGTGTGCCCAACTTCCTTAGCTAAGCCGATCATGGAAATTCTTTTGATGAAAGGAAATGCGGTTCCTTCCATTCCTTAATAACTTACTGGACGTCCTAGATAACACCAGTAGTGTCGGAGTCGCCCAGGGTAGCTAAAACATTCTAAGTAACAAATGGAGGTAAACAAGCTAAAAAACAGAGAAAAACAACCTCAGGATCAATAAAGATAATATTCTACCTGAGCCTGAGAATTCATTATCAGATAACCTCTTAGTATCTTCCTCTTTGTTAACAGGGAGGAAACAGCTAGGATAGCAACTACTAAATCAATCACCCTGATTGAAATGAATTACTCTAGCAATGTTTTCTACCACGTTGGAAAAACTATGATGTATGAAATGCAAAGTAATTCCAAATGGAGTGTTAGAGGAAGCTCAGGGCACTGCATGTGGGCCATAATCTTTGTGGGACACTATAGGAGAAATTTGTGGCATAGATTGACCATAGTCAACAGACTCCCAAAGTAGTAGAAGGTTCATATGAAAAATTTACACAAACGTTACTGTCTCTTTAAAATTAAAAAGTAACTAATTTTTGCGTGTTCTTGTTCCATCCTAAGACATAAAAGATGGATTAAACAAATAAACAGTGAAATTCCTTTAATAAAGATTATCAGATAAAACTGTAACTGTCTCTTTAAATGTAAAAATCAACTCATTTTTTGTGGGCTTGTTTCAATCTACAACCCAAAGGATTATCCTTGTGTGTAGAAAGTGCTTAGACTAGGACACAAACATATAAACACCGGCAGAAACTTCAGATAAAACTTGCTGAGGCGCCCTCCAGATACTTTAACATTCTTAAAACATCATGTACCTAGAACGACATGACAGATTGTAAACAGATCCGGAGGGCAGCTGTAGCGCTATCAGGACCCACATAGAACAAGACACAGTGTGTTAAGCTAGCACAGATAAGATCGCTCTCAGAAACTGCTCTATGCGATATAACAGAAGAGCAAGTGCGGTCTAAGTCGGCCCCAAGCTTCGCCCTTCGTGGGCGTGACACTCCCATCTTAGAGAATGCATAGTTAAAACTCGTAGATAGAATATGCAGCTGAAAAGAAAGGCGCCAAAACTAAACCCCGCCCTTCGTGGGCGTAACAATACATGCTCTCCAGGTCGCCATCATTATGTTAAAGATAGATTACGGGGAGATGTTACTGAAACCTTCTTGAATCTGGGGGCAAATTGTAATACCAGAGAAAGGTATAAAATGTGCATAACTGATATATCTTATTATATTATAGATTATACAGATGAGTTGAGCCAACCTACAAAAATATAAAAGATAATATACTAAGGGGTTTAACCCTCACTGTTATAGGGCACATCCCTCATGGTATCCAGCTCAATTTAAGTGTCCCCAAAAGCCACTCTCCTCAGCCCCAGTGCCTGCAATAAACATGCTGTCAGAAAATCCTCCTAATTCCGTATATAGGAGATATATGTCCCAGTAAAGTGCTATACTTCCTCTGTCCTGAATTTTTTCTGTGTGCTTCAGACCCAGAATAAAAAGTTAGCACTTACCTTGATATTCTGTCCGACAGCAGGGCAGCTCAGCAGGTTTAGGAGGTCCTCTCCCTCCCATATCCCTGTGGAAAATTATAAAGCCCGAGTTAAGTTTGCTTAGGCTATCAGAATAAGGGCAGCATAAATATATAGGAGGTGCAGTGAGAATTATGTCCCACCAGTTCCTATTGCTCTAAAGCCACCAATAGCTCTACTGTAGAGACCGATATGGACTACGGCTACACCCTAGAACAAAGCAGCACACACTGGCACCACATTAAAAATCATAAACTCTTGATTGAAGAATCTATACTAACACCTCACTTTACCTCTTCCTATCACTAACGTAGGCAAAGAGAATGACTGGAGTGGGAGTGCTCCAAAAATTAACTATAGATAAGTAATTGCTCCAAAAACTATTGCACCCCAAGAGTAAGGGGAGAAATTAACCTCTAAAAGGAACTTAAGTCACAGATTGTTAACTTTGACAAAAATACCCCCTGCACCTCGTCACAGCTCTGCTGTGGCACCTATCTGCCCCCAGGGTACTTCAAAATAACACGCCAACAAGTCGGATCATAGAACCCCTGTCTAAGATCAACCGGAGTTAATGCTTGCTGCTTCACAGCCAGAGGAAAGTGAGCATCTGAGCGCGCAAAATTAGGTCCCGCCCATCATGTTCCGATGTTCAATTAGGCCTAAAACAACCGCATGGTGAAGCGGTTTCAAGAAAAAACCAAGTGGAACTTTTTTTTTACCCCAATAACACACCAACATTGTCAAACTGTTTATTTTGCAATAAAAAAAATGTTTAAACAATTCCTGCCTCTCCCAGTGTCTCATATAATGCTAAAGGGCCACTAAACCGAAAATCTTTCATTCATTATTCAGATAGAGAATAGAAATTTAAAAATTACAATTTACTTCCATAAATTATTTTGCTTCAATTGTTAAATATCCTTATTTGAAGAAAAAACAATGCACATGGTGAGCCAATATCATGATGCTTCTATGTGCAGCAACCAATCAGCAGCTAGTGAGCATATCTAGATATGCTTTTCATCAAAGAATATCAAGAGAATAAAACAAATTAGATAATAAGTAAATTAGATAGATGTTTAAAATTGCATTCTCTTTCTAAATCATAAAATAAAAAATGTTGGTGGCATGTCCCTTTAAGCCCATTCTAATGATTGCTCATATTTGTCATGAGAATCTAAGCAGAGGTCTCCCAGTAACACCCCTTTGTTTCACATGTTTACTGCTTACCCCTTCCCTTGTAGGGAAATAAATGCCAGCCAATTCTGATATAACAAGTCTCCTCAGAAAAAAAGGGCTGCACATACCTTAATGCTGCTTGTAGCATGAACCGTTTTCCACACTGAAGATGTCTCTTGTGTTACCATTAGAAGCTCTGTGGGAACCAACATGGATCTTAGTTACATCTGCTAAGATCATCAACCTCAGGGCAGAAATCTTCTTCCATATCCCCCTGAGGGAAATAGTACTCACCGGTACCATTTAAAAATAAAAAACTTGATTGAAGAAACTAAAACTAACACCTCACTTTACCTCTTCCTAGTATAACACAGGCAAAGAGAATGACTGGAGGTGGAGGGGAAGGGAGGAGCTATATATACAGCTCTGCTGTGGTGCTCTTTGCCACTTCCTGTTAGCAGGAGGATAATATCCCACAAGGATGAAATCTGTGCACTCGTCTTATCTTGTAGAAGAAATTGTGCTTTTATACAAAAATCATAACCACCAAAAAAGGGTGGGCCTCATGGACTCTTGCCAATATGAAAGAAATGAATTTATCAGGTAAGTTCTTACATAAATTATGTTTTCTTTCATGTAATTGGCAAGAGTCCATGAGCCAGTGACATATGGGATAGAAATACCCCAGATGTGAAAGACCACAGAAGAGTCACTAGAAAGGGAGGGATAAAAAAAAAAAACAGCTATTTCCGCTGAAAAAAAATAAATCCACAAAAAAAAAAAAAAGTCTCAAATTTTACAGATTTCAGGAAAATAAATTAAATCAAAAGCAGAAGAATCAGACAGCTGCCTGAAGAACTTTTCTACCAAAGACTGCTTCAGAAGAGGCAAATACATAAAATTGGTAACATTTTGTAAATGTATGCAAAGGAGACCAAATTGCTGCTTTCCAAATCTGATCAACCGAAGCTTCATTCTTAAAAGAAGTTGCGACTGATCTAGTAGAATGAGCTGGAGACTGTCCCGCATCCAAATAAGCCTTGTGAATCAAAAGCTTTAACCAAGATGCCAAAGAAATGGCAGAGGCTTTCTGACCTTTCCTAGAAGGAGAGAAGACAAGAAATAGACTAGAAGTCTTTCAGAAATCATTAGTAGCAACAACATAGTATTTCAAAGCCCTTACCACATCCAAAGAATGTAAATATCTTTCAAGAGAATTCTTGGGATTAGGACACAAGGAAGGAACAACAATTTCCCTACTAATGTTGTTAGAATTCACAACCTTAGGAAGAAATTTAAACGAAGTCCGCAAAACAGCCTTATCCTGATGGAAAATAAGAAAAACATAATTTATGTAAGAACTTACCTGATAAATGCATTTCTTTCATATTAGCAAGAGTCCATGAGCTAGTGACGTATGGGATATATATTCCTACCAGGAGGGGCAAAGTTTCCCAAACCTCAAAATGCCTATAGATACACCCCTCACCACACCCACAATTCAGTTTAACGAATAGCCAAGAAGTGGGGTGATAAGAAAGGAGCGAAAGCATAAAAAAATAAGGAATTGGAATAATTGTGCTTTATACAAAAAAAAAAAAAAAAAAAATAACCACCACAAAAAGGGTGGGCCTCATGGACTCTTGCTAATATGAAAGAAATGAATTTATCAGGTAAGTTCTTACATAAATTATGTTTTCTTTCATGTAATTAGCAAGAGTCCATGAGCTAGTGACGTATGGGATAATAAATACCCAAGATGTGGAACTTCCACGCAAGAGTCACTAGAGAGGGAGGGATAAAATAAAGACAGCCAATTCCGCTGAAAAATAATAATAATCCACAACCCAAAACAAAAGTTTTAATCTTAATAATGAAAAAAACTGAAATTATAAGCAGAAGAATCAAACTGAAACAGCTGCCTGAAGTACTTTTCTGCCAAAAACTGCTTCAGAAGAAGAAAACACATCAAAATGGTAGAATTTAGTAAAAGTATGCAAAGAAGACCAAGTTGCTGCTTTGCAAATCTGATCAACAGAAGCTTCATTCCTAAACGCCCAGGAAGTAGAAACTGACCTAGTAGAATGAGCCGTAATTCTTTGAGGCGGGGAATTACCCGACTCTACATAAGCATGATGAATCAAAGACTTTAACCAAGACGCCAAAGAAATGGCGGAGGCCTTCTGACCTTTTCTGGACCCAGAAAAGATAATAAATAGACTAGAAGTCTTTGTAAAATCTTTAGTAGCTTCAACATAATATTTCAAAGCTCTTACTACATCCAATGAATGTAAAGATCTCTCCTTTGAATTCTTCGGATTAGGACACAATGAAGGAACCACAATTTCTCTACTAATGTTGTTAGAATTCACAACCTTAGGTAAAAATTTAAATTTAGTCCGCAACACTGCCTTATCCTGATGAAAAATCAGAGAAGGAGATTCACAAGAAAGAGCAGATAACTCAGAAACTCTTCTAGCAGAAGAGATGGCCAAAAGAAACAGAACTTTCCAAGAAAGTAATTTAATGTCCAGAGAATGCATAGGTTCAAACGGAGGAGCTTGTAAAGCCCTCAGAACCAAATTAAGACTCCAAGGAGGAGAGATTGACTTAATGACAGGTTTGATACGAACCAAAGCCTGTACAAAACAATGAATATCAGGAAGATTAGCAATCTTTCTGTGAAAAAGAACAGAAAGAGCAGAGATTTGTCCTTTCAAAGAACTTGCAGACAAACCTTTATCCAAACCATCCTGAAGAAACTGTAAAATTCTAGGAATTCTGAAAGAATGCCAGGAGAATTTATGAGAAGAACACCAAGAAATATAAGTCTTCCAGACTCGATAATAAATCTTCCTAGACACAGATTTACGAGCCTGTAACATAGTATTAATTACTGAGTCAGAGAAACCTCTATGACTAAGAATCAAGCGTTCAATTTCCATACCTTCAAATTTAATAATTTGAGATCCTGATGGAAAAAAGGGCCTTGAGATAGAAGGTCTGGTCTTAACGGAAGAGCCCAAGGTTGGCAACTGGCCATCCGAATGAGATCCGCATACCAAAACCTGTGAGGCCATGCTGGAGCCACCAGCAGCACAAACGAACGTTCCATTAGAATCTTGGAAATCACCTTTGGAAGAAGAACTAGAGGCGGAAAGATATAGGCAGGATGATAATTCCAAGGAAGCGACAACGCGTCCACTGCCTCCGCCTGAGGGTCCCTGGATCTGGACAGATACCTGGGAAGTTTCTTGTTTAGATGAGAGGCCATCAGATCTATTTCTGGAAGTCCCCAGATTTGAACAATCTGAAGAAAAACCTCTGGGTGAAGGGACCATTCGCCCGGATGTAACGTCTGGCGACTGAGATAATCCGCTTCCCAATTGTCTACACCTGGGATGTGAACCGCAGAGATTAGACAGGAGCTGGATTCCGCCCATACAAGTATCCGAGATACTTCTTTCATAGCCTGTGGACTGTGAGTCCCACCTTGATGATTGACATATGCCACGGTTGTGACATTGTCTGTCTGAAAACAAATAAACGATTCTCTCTTCAGAAGAGGCCAAAACTGAAGAGCTCTGAAAATCGCACGGAGTTCCAAAATGTTGATTGGTAATCTCGCCTCCTGAGATTCCCAAACCCCCTGCGCTGTCAGAGATCCCCATACAGCTCCCCAACCTGACAGACTCGCATCTGTTGAGATCACAGTCCAGGTTGGACGAACAAAAGAAGCCCCTTGGACTAAACGATGGTGATCTATCCACCACGTCAGAGAGTGTCGTACATTGGGATTTAAGGATATAAATTGTGATATCTTTGTATAATCCCTGCACCACTGGTTCAGCATACAAAGCTGAAGAGGTCGCATGTGAAAACGAGCAAAAGGGATCGCGTCCGATGCAGCAGTCATGAGACCTAGAATTTCCATGCACAAAGCTACCGAAGGGAATGATTGAGACTGAAGGTTTCGACAGGCTGAAACCAATTTCAGACGTCTCTTTTCTGTTAGAGACAAGGTCATGGACACTGAATCTATTTGAAAACCCAAAAAGGTTACCTTTATCTGAGGAATCAACGAACTCTTTGGTAAATTGATCCTCCAACCATGTTTTTGAAGAAACAACACAAGTTGATTCGTGTGAGATTCTGCAGAATGTAAACACTGAGCAAGTAACAAGATATCGTCCAAATAAGGAAATACCGCAATACCTTGTTCTCTGATTACAGAGAGAAGGGCACCGAGAACCTTTGAAAAGATCCTTGGAGCTGTTGCTAGGCCAAACGGAAGGGCCACAAACTGGTAATGCTTGTCTAGAAAAGAGAATCTCAGAAACTGAAAGTGATCTGGATGAATCGGAATATGAAGATATGCATCCTGTACATCTATTGTGGACATATAATGCCCTTGCTGAACAAAAGGCAGAATAGTCCTTATAGTTACCATTTTGAATGTTGGTATTCTTACATAGCGATTCAATATATTTAGATCCAGAACTGGTCTGAAGGAATTCTCCTTCTTTGGAACAATGAATAGATTTGAGTAAAACCCCAGACCCTGTTCCAGAACTGGAACTGGCACAATTACTCCAGCCAACTCTAGATCTGAAACACATTTCAGAAATGCCTGAGCCTTCACTGGGTTTATTGGAATGCGAGAGAGAAAAAATCTCCTCGCAGGCGGCCTTCCTATCCTGTACCCTTGTGAAACAATGTTCTGAATCCAAAGACTGTGAATCGAATTGATCCAAATGTCTTTGAAAAATCGTAACCTGCCCCCTACCAGCTGTGCTGGAATGAGGGCAGCACCTTCATGTGGACTTGGGAGCTGGTTTTGACTTTCTAAAAGGCTTGGTTTTATTCCAGATTGGAGAAGTTTTCCAGACAGAAACCGTTCCTTTAGGGGAAGGGTCAGGCTTTTGTTCCTTATTCTGACGAAAGGAACGAAAACGATTAGCAGCCCTGTATTTACCTTTAGATTTTTTTGTCCTGAGGCAAAAAAGTTCCTTTCCCCCCAGTAACAGTTGAAATTATAGAATCCAACTGGGAACCAAATAATTTATTACCTTGGAAAGAAAGAGAAAGCAAAGTTGACTTAGAAGACATATCTGCATTCCAAGTTTTAAGCCATAAAGCTCTTCTAGCTAAAATAGCTAAAGACATATACCTGACATCAACCCTAATGATATCAAAGATGGCATCACAAATAAAGTTATTAGCATGTTGAAGGAGTTTAACAATGCTATGAGCATTATGGTCTGATACTTGTTGTGCTAAAGCCTCCAACCAAAAAGTGGAAGCGGCAGCAACATCAGCCAAAGAAATAGCAGGCCTAAGAAGATTACCTGAACATAAATAAGCTTTCCTTAGAAAGGATTCAATCTTCCTATCTAAAGGATCCTTAAAGGAAGTACTATCTGCCGTAGGAATAGTAGTACGTTTAGCAAGAGTAGAGATAGCCCCATCAACTTTAGGGATTTTGTCCCAAAACTCTAATCTGTCAGATGGCACAGGATACAATTTCTTAAACCTTTGAGAAGGAGTAAATGAAGTACCCATATTATTCCATTCCCTAGAAATTACTTCAGAAATAGCATCAGGGACAGGAAAAACTTCTGGAATAACCATAGGAGGTTTAAAAACCGAATTTAAACGCTTAGTAGATTTAGTATCAAGAGGACTAGATTCCTCCATTTCTAAAGCGATTAAAACTTCTTTAAGTAAAGAGCGAATAAATTCCATCTTAAATAAATATGAAGATTTATCAGTGTCAATATCTGAGACAGAATCCTCTGAACCAGAAAATTCCTCATCAGAAACAGACAAATCAGACGGTCATTTAAAATTTCATCTGAAAAATTAGAAGTTTTTAAAGACCTTTTACGTTTACTGGAAGGAGAAATAACAGACATAGCCTTCCTAATGGATTTAGAAACAAAATCTCTTATATTAACAGGAACATCCTGAGTATTAGATGTTGAGGGAACAGCAACAGGTAATGGTATATTACTAATGGAAATACTATCTGCATTAGCAAGCTTATCATGACATTCATCACAAACTACAGCCGGAGGAACAGTTAGCACAAGTTTACAACAAATGCACTTTACTTTGGTAGAACCAGCATCAGGCAGCGTCTTTCCAGAAGTAGATTCTGATCCAGGGTCAATCTGAGACATCTTGCAATATGTAAAAGAAAAAACAACATATAAAGCAAAATTATCAACTCCTTAAATGACAGTTTCAGGAATGGGAAAGAATGCCAATGAATAAGCCTCTAGCAACCAGAAACAATGAAAAAATGAGACTGAAATAATGTGAAAAAAAGGTGGAGACAAGAATGACGTCCACATTTTTTAGCGCCAAAAAAGACGCCCACATTATTGGCGCCTTAAATTTTTGGGCGCCAAGAATGACGCCACATCCGGTAACGCCGACATTTTCAGCCCCCGCGAGCCTAACAGCCCACAGGGAAAAACAGTCAATTTGAAAACAATTTTTAAGGTAAGAAAAAATTGATTATTCATATGCATTAACCCAAATAATGAAACTGACTTGTCTGAAATAAGGAATATTGATCATCCTGAATCAAGGCAAATATAAGTTTAAAGACATATATTTAGAACTTTATATAAAAGTGCCCAACCATAGCTTAGAGTGTCACAAAAAATAAGACTTACTTAGCCCAGGACACTCATCTACATATAGTAGATGGCCAAACCAGTACTGAAACGAGAATCAGTAGAGGTAATGGTATATAAGCGCATATCAACGTAGAATCTAGCACAAACTTACTTCACCACCTCCACGGGAGGCAAAGTTAGTAAAACTAAATTGTGGGTGTGGTGAGGGGTGTATTTATAGGCATTTTGAGGCTTGGTAAACTTTGCCCCTCCTGGTAGGAATGTATATCCCATACGTCACTAGCTCATGGACTCTTGCTAATTACATGAAAGAAAGGAGACTCGCGAGCGAGAGCAGACAATTCTGAAACTCTTCTAGCTGAAGAGATAGCCAAAAGAAACTTTCCAAGAAAGTAGTTTAATATCCAAAGAATGCAGAGACTCAAAAGGAGAAGCCTGCAAAGCCTTCAAAACCAAATTAAGTCTCCAAGGAGGAGAGATTGATTTAACAGGCTTGATACAAACCAAAGCCTGAACAAAACAGTGAATATCAGGAAGTTTAACAATGATTTGTCCGTTCAAGGTACTTGCAGACAAACCTTTATCCAAACCATCCTGAAGAAACTGTAAAATTCTAGGAATCCTAAAAGAATGCCATGAAATATAGGTTTTCCAAACCCGATAATAAATCTTCCTTAAAACAGATTTACGAGCCTGTAGCATAGTATTAATCACCGAGTCAGAAAAACCTCTATGACTAAGTACTAAGCGTTCAATTTCCATACCTTCAAATTTAGCGATTTGAGATCCTGATGGAAAAACAGACCTTGAGACAGAAGGTCTGGCCTTAAAGGGACAGTCTACCATAGAATTGTTATTGTTTTAAAAGATAGATAATCCCTTTATTACCCATTCCCCAGTTTTGCATAACCAACAATTAATACACTTTTTACCTCTGATTACCTTGTATCTAGGAACCTTCTTCCAGCCCCCTGATCACATGACTGACCGTTTATTATTTATGGTCTTAAATTTAGCATTGTTTTGTGCTAAATCGTAAATAACCCCCTGTGCCTGAACACAGTGTTATCTGTATGGCCCACGTGTATTTTCTGTCTGGGTTGAAAAGAGATTTAAAAAGCATGTGATAAGAGGCAGCCCTCAAAGGCTTAGAAATTAGCATATGAGCCTACCTATGTTTAGTTTTAACTAAGAATACCAAGAGAAAAAAGCAAATTTGATGAAAAAAGTAAATTGGAAAATTGATTAAAATTAAAAGTCCTATCTAAATAATGAAAGTTTAATTTATACTAGACTGTCCCTTTAAAGGAAGTTGCCAAGGTTGGCAACTGGACATCCAGGCAAGATCCACATACCAAAACCTATGAGGTCATGCTGGTGCTAACAGACATACAATTGTTAAAAATATGATCTTGGAGATCACCCTTGGAAGAAGAACTGGAGGTGGAAAAATGTAAGCAGGTTGGTAAAACCAAGGAACTGCCAACGCATCCACCATCTCCGCCTGAGGATCCCTGGTCCTGGAAAGGTACCTGGGAAGCATCTTGTTTAGATGGGAAGCCATAAGATCTATTTTCGGGGACACCCCACATCTGTACAATCTGACAAAATACATCTGGATGGAGAGACCACTCCCCTGGATGTAAAGACTGACGACTGAGATAATCCGCTTCCCAATTGTCTACACCTGTGATATGTATCGCAGAAATTAGACAGTTAGACATTAGAGTTGGATTCCGCCCAAGAAAGTATCCAAGATACTTATTTCATCGCTAAAGGACTGAGAGTGCCCCCCCCCTTGATGATTGACATATGCCACAGTTGTGATATTGTCTGTCTGAAAACGAATGAATGATTTTCTCTTTAATAGAGGCCAAGCCTGTAGAGCCCTGAAAATAGCACAGAGTTCTAAAATATTACTTGGTAACCTCGCCTCTTGAGGATTCCAAACTCCTTGTGCTGTCAGAGACCCCCAGACAGCTCCCCAACCTGTGAGACTTGTATCTGTTGAAATCACAGTCCAGGAAGGATGAACAAATGAGACCCCTTGAAGAATCCAATGATTGGGATTTAAGTATATCAACTGTGATATCCAAGTATAATCCCTGCACCATTGATTAAGCATGCAAAGCTGCAGAGGTCTCATATGAAAATGAGCAAAGGGGATCGGGTCCGATGCTGCAGTCATGAGACCTAAAACGTCCATGCACATAGCCACTGAAGGGAATGAATGAGACTGAAGGTTTCGACAGGAAGAAACAATTTCATTCATCCGTTGTCTGTTAAAGAGAGTGTCATGGACACAATCTATCTGGAAACCTAAAAAGGTGACCCTTGTCTTAGGAATCAAGGAACTCTTTGGATAAACTGATCCTCCAACCATGTCTTTGAAGAAACACCACAAGTTGATTTGTGTGAGATTCTGCTAAATGAAAAGACTGAGCTAGTACCAAGATATCGTCCAAATAAGGAAACCATGCAATACCCTGCTCTCCGATTAGATAGAAGGGCACCAAGAACCTTTGAAAAGATTATTGGAGCTGTTGCTAGGCCAAATGGAAGAGCAACAAATTGGTAATGTTTATCTAGAAAAGAGAATCTCAGAAACCGATAGTGGTCTGGATGAATCGGAATATGAAAATACGCATCCTGCAAGTCTGAGGACATGTAATGACCTTGCTGAACAAAAGGCAGAATAGTCCTTATAGTCACCATCTTGAAGGTTGGGACCCTTACAAATTGATTCAAAAACTTCAGATCCAGAACTGGTCTGAAAGAATTTTCCTTCTTTGGGACAATGAATAGATTTGAATAAAAACACAGACCCTGTTCCAGAATTGGAACTGGTACAATTACTCCTGAAAGCTCTAGATCTGAAACACTTCAGAAAAGTCTGAGCTTTCACAGGATTTGTTGGAATGCGAGAGAGAAAAAAAAATCTTCTCACAGGAGGTCTAATTCTGAAACCTATTCGATACCCCTGAAACAATATTCTGAATCCAATGATTCTGAATGGGAACTGCCCAAACGTCTTGAAATAATTTCAATCTGCCCCCCACCAGCAGAACTGAAACGAGGGCCGCACCTTCATGCAGTCTTGGGGGCTGGCTTTGGTTTCTTATAAGGCTTGGATTTATTCCAACTTGAGGATGGTTTCCAATTGGAGCCAGAGTCTTTAGGGGAAGGAGTGGTTTCCTGTTCTCTATTCTGACAAAAGGAACAAAACCAATTAGAAGCTTTAGATTTGCCTTTAGACTTTATCTTGAGGCAAAAAAACTCCCTTACCCCCAGTAATAGTGGAAATAATAGAATCCAAATGGGAACCAAACAAATTATTACCCTGGAATGATAGAGATCAGTGTTCCTTCTAAGGACAGTTTTGTGAGCAGCCCAGCAGTAAAACAGTTAAGAGAACCATACCTTGCCATCTGCATTGTGCAGCGTTTGACAATTGCAGGGTGTGGTTACCTAATTAACTTTCACTGCTGGGCCACACACAAAACTGGCCTTAGAGGGAACACAGAGAGATAGTAACCTAGATTTAGATACCATGTCAGCATTCCATGATTTGAGCCATAAAGCTCTTCCAGCTAAAATAGTTAACATTAATCTTGATATAAAAAACAAAACAAATTATGCTTACCTGATAATTTCCTTTTCTTCAAAAGGAAAGAGTCCACAGCTGCCAAAGGCTTAAATACTCCTCCCACTCCCCTCATCCAACAGTCATTCTGCCGAGGAACAAGGAACAGTAGAATAAACATCAGGGTGAAAGGTGCCAGAAGATACAAAGACGCCCCACATAAAATGACGTGTGGGGAGCTGTGGACTCTGTCCATCAGAAGAAAAGGGAATGATCAGGTAAGCATAATTTATGTTTTTCTTCTTAAATGAAAAAGAGTCCACAGCTGCATTCATTACTTTTGGGAAAACAATACACAAGCTATAGAGGACACAATGCCAAGACGAGAGGGAACAATAGGCGGCCCATACTGAGGGCACCAGGCCTGAACCTCTACCCAATAAAAAAAACCTGCTTCATCTGAAGCTAAGAAAATTTTAAGAGGAAAAGCCCCAGTGACACTGACTCGCAGTTAGTCCAGGAGCCAAAACTAGAGACCGCAAACTGATTTGACTGAGCCAACAGTCCTCCAGGAGACAGTCACCCAACAAATGGTCCCCCACCGCTCATCTCCACAAATGGAGACACCAGCCGAAACCCCCTAGGGTACAAGGCAAAGGAGAACCAAGGAATCCATAAGGTCCCCTAAAACAAAAAGGAACACCTCCATGAGTGAGCCCAGCTCACAGAGACCCCAAGGGGGCCCAAACAGGGAAAGGAGGCCACGCCTATACCAAGCGAAACCCAGGATAAGACCGGACGCAGAGACAGAACAGACGTCTCCCCAATATCCTGCAAGCACGGAATGCAACGGAAGAGGCAAAGTCCTCCCAGTGTCCGGCCATAGAATACCAACGTATTAGACCATGAATGAGTGTGTAATACAACCAGGAGAAAAACCCAAAGTTTGAGAACCCAGAGTCCACAACAAACGACAGAGGGTAGCTGTGAGGAAGAAGCAGTAGTCGAGCAAGAAACAGACCGCAAAAGCAACCCCTATACAGAAGGCACGTTCCAGGCAACCTAAGTCGCCGGACCTACACAAAGGTCCCTGAAAAGGGGAACACAAAAATCTCAATCGAGGTCCCCCAAGAAGGCGAGTATACTCTCGAACCCGAAGGAAGAGTAAACCCTATTCTAATCATTGGAGCAAGTTGAAAGGAAAATCTATACCCTAGCAGACTAAGTTAACAGGATAGACTCTACAAGCTCACACATTCAGGCAAGACTGCGCAAAACGCAGTTCCTTAGACCACTCGGCCATCCTGACCTGCAGACCCCCAACTCAGCTGGACAAACCCACCCTCCGGAATCCAAGACAGGGAAACATAAGAATCCCGAAACAGGTACAGGAACGAGTGTAAGGATAGCACAGCCAACCCCGCAGAGTACAATTGCAACCCGACTCTGAAAACAGACAAGGCCATAGACCTAAGGATCTATCATAATAAAGGCCCAACAAGTCTGACTTGTAGCCAGCAAGACCCCAGGGGGAACCAATCCCACCTGTCCGCCTCCCATCCAGGAGAAGCCCCAAGCAAGGACTCCATCTCCATAGGGAGGAGAATATCCCCTAAAGAAAAGGGATGATGCCGGAAGGGCAACAACTGTCCTCAAGGCCCGAAGCCACCGGCTAATGGGAAGATAAATTCCCAACACAGATGTCCTAGAAAAGGACCCCCTACAAGTAGCTTGCCAAGCAGAGGCACAGCCAACCCATTCACCTGCAGAGCAGGGAATCCAGGGGAATGCAACCCTAAGGAGCACCAGAAATTGGACATCCAGCACCAGCAGCTGGGTATGAACCAACAAACCATGAGACGCAAGCCACACAGCTAACCACTAGATGACATGGGCTACTCTTGTGGCAAAGAGTATAAAAATACTCAGAAAACCTGGCCCACCATGACCAGGTCCGGTACATGGAGCAAGGACATACCCTAAGTGCCCACAACCGTGGAACAACCCGACCAGCCCTGAGATCCAAGATCACCCAAAACTGGGTCAGGAGAAAGGGCCAAGCGAAGCTTCAGCAGCCGGAAGTCTCAGGAAGAAAAAAAGGTCCGGGCACGTAATAGTTCAGGCAAAACTTACCCTAGAACTAAACACCAAAAAGCCAGACACAAGGGATATGGATGCATATCCAGAGAATCCAGATAGTGAGAAGAACTTGAAAGCCCCGACCAAAGGAAGGAACCATCCCTATCTAAAGTCCAACGCTCCAAGGAGCAAGGCTAGAAGTCGTATGAAGTTAGTTCTCAAAGCCTCAGGACAACCAAGGGATACCTCGAGGTCAAAAAAATCCTACTAGCAGGACTAGTCTCCCTATCACCTCCACACAAGCTGAGGACAGAAGGAAGAGAAAGGCACTAAGCCTACCCAGCTCCAGAAAACCCCGAGCTAAACAAAGTCCTTGCAGGGAACAACCATCACCCGGAAACAGATACCTAAAAGGAGATCAAACTCACCCAGAGACAATGGAAGAAGACCCAAAGGTCTCATAACTCAGACAGACAGTACACGTCAAAGAGTAAGAGCTGCATCTACATACACTATAAACAGCTTACGCGTACACCTGCAAGGTGTGAAGAGCTGCAACTGGTTTCAAACTGCAAACCTTCCACATGCTAGACAGCTATATACAAACTGTTGGATCAAGCCCTAAAGGACAAATCCAGAGGCCTAAAAATTAAACCAAACCGCTCAACTGCGGTAAGGGGCGTTAAGTCCTCCAACCCTCCACCACATGGGGGAGGCTCTAGGTTCTGATGAAATAAGATGTCAGAGTGACACAGCGGGAAACTCCCCTGTCCGGCCATCTATGACTGAAGGCTATAAGGACTGAAACAATCCTTCCCGCCTCACGGACCTACAGGTCCTCTCGAATGCTTTAATGAACATGAAAAACAATAACCTGAGCACTCAGCGCTTCTACCGAACCAGCCGAGCAGAACAGTGCCACATGTCTGAACAGTCGCAAGACTGAACAAACCCGACAGGACCAGCCTGCACCTAGGGTCCTAACCGGCAAGCTGCATAAATTCTCCCTCATAGGGTAAAAAACAGACATTTGTAACATAGGACTAACATGTCCAAAACAACTTCCGAATACGTAATAAAAAAAGAGTATCAATCCCAGAAGGTTCCCAAAGTCAACAAAAACAAATAAGACATCCCATTAGATATAAATAAAATATAAGGCAACCCGGAGGTTAACACCCAAAAAGGCACAGGCCTACCCACAGGACCAGCCAAACTGAGCCCTATCTTTCAAAAACTGGGAAAGATCTCAAACAAATGACAATCAGGAGATTACCTCATCCCCACGTGTTTAATGAGGTGCACCATTAGAATAAGCAGACTGAAAATCCCCGTATCTGGTAACGATAGGGTCATTCAATAACTGAAAAACATGTCTGAGCAATACGCAAAGGCGCGCAATCCTGTAACAAAAGGCACAACACTCAGGGACAGTTACACCCTCACCAAGGCGGAAGGCCCTGGACAATAGGGCACGAGCACATTCTCAAATAAATGTCTGGACTCTGCAAATGAACAATCACCAACATTATGTGGAAGCGAAAACATGCTGCAACCTCCGGGGGGGGGGGGGGGGGGGATGGAGGAATTAGTAACCAACTTACCCGCATGTGTAGACGTATGAATTGGTAGGGAACTCGCCTCTTAGGGGAAAGGCCAGAGGTGGATGGCTCAGCAGTCCCTTGATTCCCCGAGCACGAGGAACAAGGCGCTCTGAAATGGCATACGGAACAAACCTGGTCGACATGTGTCAACGAGGCCCATCCAGATTAGTCACTGGACACAGAATCTGAAATCAAAATAGTCTCGGTATCAGAATCCTCCGTAACTATCTGAAACGAGCACAGTCTCAGCATCAGAATTCTCCATAACTGGATAGAGTTAGTATCAATATGGACTAAAGAAAGAAAACAAAAACGGCATCTGACACCCACAATGGCTAGGGCATTTACCACCTCCTATAACCAGACCCTGCGGACTAGAATATCTCCTTCACCACACGGTCAGAAATGCGGAAATGGGGAATGGAGCCTAACCAAGACCGAACACAAGGTGAATCGAACAGTCCAAAAAAGCACGCCCAACAAAAAGGCTGTGTCACTTCCAAAGGCCTCAAAGTTCCAACCACGAGCCCATAAACATCACACATAAGCAGGTTGAATCACATAAACATGATTATAAACCCCCTTGTTCAATAACACCCCTCAGGAGATATTAACCCTCAATTCCAAGATACTACCAGAGACTCACTGAGACCCTTATGTCATATAGTTAGACCCGCAAAGGTATGTAACCTCATGGGAAAACATTCACATTACAGTACATTGACGATAAAGTAATATTAAACTATCTTACCGGAATCTATGTCGCGGAACAGAAACACGGCCTTTCAAGTGTGACTAATAGTGGCATCGCCTCCGCCATGGACTTGAGAGAAGAAAGCAGGCAGCGTACCCAAGTTAGACAACGCCGATTGCTTGAGGAGCTGTTAATATGAGTCGGGATGGTTTCACAGAAAGACTCTCCCTGCATCTTCGGACTCTTTCATCCAAGCCCTCACTGAGAGACTGGCAGGACTACTTAAAACACCTGTCCCATGCCGATGAGTACTACCCTCCAAAAGAGAAAAACAAAAATTTAAAAATTCTGACACGTCTCTGCCAACCTCTTGGGACAAAAGGCAAAGAATGACTGGGGTATGAGTGGAGTAGGAGTATTTAAGCCTTTGGCTGGGGTGTCTTTGCCTCCTTCTGGTGGCCAGGTTCTTATTTCCCAAAAGTAATGAATGCAGCTGTGAACTCTTTGCATTTAAGAAAAAGATTATACCCTAGGTAAGACAAACTTCCTAAAACATGATTTCCATAACCAAACTACTAGACTGCAAAGGGAAATACAAAGACCTGACTCATGGCAAATATAAGTAAAATACAAACATTTAAAACTTTATATTAATACATAAAGCACCAAACCATAGTTGATAGTGTCTTAAATAATGATACATACTTACCGAAAGACACCCATCCACATATAGCAGATAGCCAAACCAGTACTGAAAACTATCAGCAGAGGTAATGGTATATAAGTATATCGTCGATCTGAAAAGGGAGGTAGGAGATGAATCCCTACGACCGATAACAGAGAACCCTTGAAAAGATTTCCTGCGAGGGAAACCATAAAATCAAATAGGCGATACTCTCTTCTCATCCCTCTGACAAACACTGTACTCTGAGAGGAATTGGGCTTCAGAATGCTTAGAAGCGCTTATCATAGAAGAAATCATAAAAATCAAGCAGAAACATACTTCACCACCTCCATAGGAGGCAAAGTTTGTAAAACTGAATTGTGGGTGTGGTGAGGGGTGTATTTATAGGCATTTTAAGGTTTGGGAACCTTTGCCCCTCCTGGTAGGATTGTATATCCTATACGTCACTAGCTCATGGACTCTTGCCAATTAACTGAAAGAAAAGAAAGAACAGAGTAACCAACTCTGGCTATCCACAAAGGGGTAGCAAATTGCTAAAAGTAAAGCAAAGACTTCCTCGCCGCCTTTTAACTGCTAAAAGCCACCACTACTCTTACTCAAGAGATTGACATGGACAAAGCTAGACCCCAATCCTTGCTTGCAGGGAAAAATACCCATAAAAGGATTAAAATCTTCAGACACCAATTTCGCACAACCTCCATTGACAGAGGCAAAGAGAATGACTGGAGGTTATGGGTAAGGCAGATACACTTAACAGCTTTGTTGGGGTGCTTTTTGCCTCCTCCTGCTGGCCAGGAGTTGAATATCCCACTAGTAATTGGAATGACGTTGTTGAAAGAAATTAATTTTAATGCCAGATAAGAACCATAGTCCCAAAAGTCGGTCCATATTTCCTATACATTATAAGCTTAATTTGTTCACAGGATAGTCTTACTTATGCCAAGGCATGCTTGAAGTCCCCCATAGCGTTTATTCCATGAATTAACCACCCTCTCTGTGCTTCTGCGAATTACTCATCCTACTGCCATTTAACTTGACCCCTTTGACCCAAAGTTCTTATCCCACTTCCCCAGTTACCTTGGATTTGGTCTCTGATTTTGGTGTCCCGTCAGCCTTGTTGTTCATTTTTGGAGTAGGTGTCAATTTAACATCTGGCAGTCCCATAAGTTCTGGGCTTCCGGTCATGCCTATAATAAGAAAAAATACATAGTCACTATACATTGATTTGGTTTTACTAGAAAACCCTTACATTAAAAACAATTCCTTACCTGAGTTGTTAGCCATGTTCCCACCCATATATGGGGGTCCCTGTGCATTCATCATGGCAGCCATGCTGTTCATTCCTTGACCATAAGGAGGACCAGATCCCATCATTCCACCTTGGTTCATACTGGGATATCCAGGAGACCTGAAAATATGGTATAATATGAATCGGTTTTTCCCCCCTCAGATTATAAACAGACAAAAATGTATTCCCATGAAGACAAAAAAAATTATGTATGGTTTCTTGTGCTTAAAACTGGATCAAGAGACTAGATTAGATAAGGCAAACTGAAAAAGTTAACAAAATAAACCTGATCATTTTAAATTTTCTGTAAATAAAGTTGAAGAATTGAGTTGGTTAGATCTAAACAGTTTAAGAAGTTGTGTTATTTCCCCTATACCACTGCCACTCACACGGGATGGCCTTAGGGTATTAAAGGACCAGTAAATATAGTATATTTGCATAATCAACAAATACATGATAAAAAGACAATACGTTAGCACTTTGTCACATGATACGGGAGTGGAAATAGACATAACTGATATTTCTCAGAAAAATCTACTACTCATTTGAAGTTCAGACTAATATCAGTTATGTCTATATCCACTCCTCCTGTATCATGCGACAGCCAGTCAATCACAAATGCATAAACATATATTACACATACACACACACAGTTGTATGCAAAAGTTTAGGCACCCCTGACAATTTCCATGTTTTTCATTTATAAATGGGTGTTTGGATCAGCAATTTCATTTTGATCTTTCAAATAACTGAAGGACACAGTAATATTTCAGTAGTGAAATGAGGTTTATTGGATTAACAGAAAATGTGCAATATGCATCAAATCAAAATTATACAGGTGGATACATTTGGGCACCCTTGTCATTTTGTTGATTTGAATACCTGTAACTACCTAGCACTGATTAATTGGAACACACAATTGGTTTGGTAAGCCAATTAAGCCTTGAACTTCATATAGACAGGTGCATCCAATCATGAGAAAAGGAATTTAAGGTGGCCAATTGCAAGTTGTTGTTCTTTGACTCTCCTCTGAAGAGTGGCAACATGGGGCCTCAAAACAACTCTCAAATTACCTGAAAACAAAGATTGTTCAACATTATGGTTTAGGGGAAGGCTACAAAAAGCTATCGCAGAGATTTAAGCTGTCAGTGTCCACTGTGAGGAACATACTGAGGAAATGGAAGACCACAGGCACAGTTCTTGTTAAGGCCAGAAGTGGCAGGCCAAGTAAAATATCGAAGAGGCAAAGGATGGTGAGAACGGTCAAAAACAGACCACAGGCCACCTCCAAAGACCTACATCATCTTTCTGCAGATGGTGTCACTGTGCATCGTTCAACAATTCAGCGCACTTTGCACAAGGAGAAGCTGTATGGGAGTGTGATGCTGAAGAAGCCTTTTCTGCACACACACCACAAACGCACATTTGGACAAGCCAGCTTCATTTTGGAAGAAGGTGCTGTGGACTGATGAAACAAAGATTGAGTTATTTGGTCATAACAAGGGGCGTTATGCATGGAGGCAAAAGAACACAGCGTTCCAAGACGAACACTTGCTACCCACAGTAAAATTTAGTGGATGTTCCATCATGCTGTGGGGCTGTGTGGCCAGTGTCAGTACTGGGAATCTTGTTAAAGGGACAGTCAAGTTCAAAAATAGGGCATGTAATTTTAAACAACTTCCCAATTTACTTTTATCACCAATTTTGCTTTGTTCTCTTGGTATTCTTAGTTGAAAGATAAAACTAGGAGGTTCATATGCTAATTTCTTAGACCTTGAAGAGTGCCTCTAATCTGAATACATTTTGACCACTAGAGGGCATTAGTTCACATGTTTCATATAGATAACATTGAGCTCATGCACATAAAGTGACCTAGGAGTGAGCACTGATTGGCTAAACTGCATGTCTGTCCAAAGAACTGAAATAAGGGGGCAGTCAGCAGAAGCTTAGATACAAGATAATTACAGAGGTAAAACGTGTATTATAACTGTTGGTTATGCAAAACTGGGGAATGGGTAATAAAGGGATTATCTTTCTTTTTAAACAAAAAAAATTCTGGTGCTGACTGTCCCTTTAAGGTTGAGGGTCGCATGGATTCCACTCAATATCAGCAGATACTTGAGAATAATGTTGAGGAATCAGTCACAAAGTTGAAGTTATGCCGGGGGTGGATATTTCAACAAGACGACCCAAAACACTGCTCAAAATCTACTATGGCATTTATACAGAGGAACAAGTACAATTTTCTGGAATGGCCATTCCAGTCCCCAGACCTGAATATCATTGAAAATCTGTGGGGTGATTTGAAGCGGGCTGTCCATGCTCGGCAACCATCAAACCTAACTGAACTGGAGATGTTTTGCAAGGAGGAATGGTCCAAAATTCCTTCATCCAGAATCCAGACACTCATTACAGGCTATAGGAAGTGTCTAGAGGCTGTTATTTCTGCCAAAGGAGGCTCTACTAAATATTGATACGTTTCTGTTGGGGTGCCCAAATTTATGCACCTGTCTAATTTCGTTTGGATGCATATTGCACATTTTCTTTTAATCCAATAAACCTAATTTCAATACTGAAATATTACTTACATGCATGAATCATGAAAGTTTAATTTTGACTTGTGTCCCTTTAATGATCAAAAAACAAATATGTATGCTTACCTGAAATTTCTTTCCAGATATATGGAGAGTCCACGTCGTCAATTACTAGTGGAAATATATCACTCCTGGCCAGCAGGAGGCAGCAAAGAGCACCACAACAGAGCACCCACAATCCCCAGTCATTCGACCAAAGTGAAATGGGAAAAGGAACAACACAAAGGTGTAGGGGTGTCTGAGGTTTAGTAAAAAAATAACTGTCTTAAACTAAAGGGTGGGGTCGTGGACTCTCCATATCCGGAAAGGAAGACATTTTTTAGGTAAGCATACATTTTGTTTTCTTTTCTAAGATATGGAGAGTCCACAACGTCATCAGTTACTAGTGGAAACCAATACCCAATCTAGAGGACACATGAATAGGGAGGGAGAACAAGACAGGCAGACCTCAATAGAAGGCACCACTGCTTGAAGAACCTTTCTCCCAAAAGAAGCCTCAGCCATGGCAAAAGCATCAAATTTGTAAAAAGTATGCAGAGAGGTTAAATTGCAGCCCTGCAAAACTATTCCACAGAAGCTTTATATTTGAAAGCCCAAGAAGAAGAGACAGCCCCCTCGTGGAATGAGCTGTAATTCTCTCAGGAGACTGCTGACCAGCAGTCTCATAAGCAAAACGAATTATACTTCTCAACCAGAGAGAAAGAGAAGCAACAGAAGCTTTCAGATCTTTATGTTTTCCAGAGAAACAAACAGTACAGAGGACTGGCGAAAATCCTCAGTCGCCTGTACAAAGAATTTTATAGCACGCACAACATCCAGGTTGTGCCACTAAAATTCCTTATGAGGAGGATAAGGACCTAGAGAAGGAACAACAAATAACCTGACTAATATTTCTGTCCAAAACTACTTTAGGAAGAAAACCCAACTTAGTACTAAGAACCGCCTCATCAGCATGAAAGTTAAGATAAGGCGCAACATACTGCAAAGCTGAGAGTTCCAAGACTATCCGAGCAGAAGAAAAAGCAAAAAGAAACAAAACCTTCCATGATAACTTAATATCTATGGAATGCAATGGCTCAAACGGATCCAGCTGCAAAACTTTAAGAACAAGGATAAGGTTCCAAGGAGGAGGAGCAACAGAATAAAATGGCCTGATTTTGACCAGGGCCTGACAAAAAGGATAGAACATCTGGCACATCCGCCAGACGCTTAAGGAACCAAATATAAAATGCAGAAATCTGACCCTTCAGAGAACTGACTGACAATCCCTTCTGCAGACCTTCCTGGAGAAAAGACAATCGTAGGAATCCTGACCCTACCCCAAGAGAAGCCGTTGGATTCACACCAATAAAGGTAAAAACGTCATACCTTATGGTAAATCTTATTAGCAACAGGCTTGCGAGCCTGAATCATGGTCTCAATGACTGACTCAGAAAAACCACGCTTAGACAGAACTAAGCGTTCTATCTCCAAGCAGTCGGCTTCAGAGAAACAAGATTTGGATGGAGAAATGGACCCTGAGTTAGAAGGTCATTCCCTCCAAGTCAGCCTCCAATGTGGAAGAGACAACATCTTCACTAGGACTGCATACCCGATCCTACGAGGCCACACGGGAACTATTAGAATTACCAATGCTCTCTCCTGTTTGATATGAGTAAAGACTCGTGGAAAGAGAGCAAACGGAGGTAACAGGTATGCAAGACTGAAATTCCAAGGAACCGCCCGAGTATCTATCAGGGCGGCCTGCGGATCCCTTGACCCTGAATCATACTATGGAAGCTTGACGTTCTGCTGAAACGCCCTCAGATAAAGCACCCCCCATTTGAGGGCTAACCTGGAAAACACCTCTTGATGGAAACCTCACTCCCCGGGATGAAATGTCTGCTCAGGAATCCGCTACCCAGTTGCCCACTCCTGGAATGTGGATGGCAGATATACCGCAATTGTGAGCTACCGCCCACTAAACAATCCGAGCCACCTCCATCATGGCTAAGGAACTCAGAGTTCCTCCCTGGTGGTTGCAATAAGCCACTGAGGTGATATTGCCAGACTGGGACCTGATAAACCGGGTTAAGGGCAACTGAGGACAAGCCATCAGAGCATTGTAACTCGCCCTCAGCTCCAAGATGTCCATAGGTAGAGCAGACTCCTTTTGAGTCAATAGTCCCTGCGCCTTTGAGTTGCAAACTTCTCCCCAGCCCAGCATGCTGGCGTCTGGTCACAATCCCCCAGTAATGTCTCTGGAAACATGTGCCCTGAGACAGATGCTCCTGAGAAAACCACTACTTAAGAGTCTCTAGTCGACTGATCTAGATCAATCCTCTGAAACTGATCCAAATGGTCCCCATTCCATTGTCTGAGCAAATGGAGCTCTCAAATGGAAACGAGCGAAGGGAATGATATACATGGAAGCGACCATCAAAACAATAACCTCCATACATTTAGACACTGATGGCCGAACTGTATACTGAAGAGAGGCAAGAGGAAAAAAATTTTTAGGATAGTCTGACCTCTATCAGAAATATTTTCATAGATAGGGAATCTATTATGGTCCCTAAGAAAACTACCCTTGTAGCTGGAACAAGGAAACTTTTCCAAATTCACTTCCATTTGAGAAAATTCTGGGAGCTGTGGAAAGTCCAAACAGAAGAGCCAGAAACTGAGTGTTTGTCTAGAAAGACTAATCTCAGGAACTTGTAATGATCCCTGTGGAAGGGAACATGAAGATACGCATACTTCAGATCTATGGTAGTCATGAACTGACCCTCTTCGACCAAAGGAAGGATGAAACGCAAGGTTTCCATTTTGAAGGCTGGTGCCCTAAGAAACTTGTAGAGACCCTTAAAGTCCAGAATAGGACAAAAAGTTCCCCCTTTTTTGGGAACCACGAACAGCTTTGAATAGAATCCAAAATGCATTCTATTTTGTAACCCTGAGATACTATGTCCACAGCCCAGGGATCTGGGACATTTCGTATCCATGCTTGATAAAACAGAGAAAGTCTGCCCCCTACTTAATCTGATCCTGGATCAGGGGAAAACCCTTCATGCTGATTTAGACTCAGCTGCGGGTTACTTTGATTGCTTCTCCTTGATCCAAGTCGTCTTGGACTATTCCTGTCTGGAAGAGGAAGACTTCCCCTTGAAGTACCGAATAGGCCGAAAATTACTCTAACATTCCTTAGGTCTAATATTCTTGTCTTGTGGTAGAAAAGACCCTTTTCCACCCGTAATAGAATTATTTCTGACAGACCAGATCCAAACAAGATCTTACCGTTGTAGGGAGGTGCCAGAAGCTTGCATCGTAGCACCAGAAATAAAGGAATTGGCTAGCATGAGATCCTTAATCCTGTCTTGGATCTCCTTCAAAGGAGTCTCTACCTGTAGAGAATCAGACAAGGCGTCCAATAAGATGCCGCACTTGACATAGTGGCAATACAATCTTCAAATAAGTCTCCTGCTTTTTGTCCATTGGATCTTTACAAGAGCAACTACCCTCTATAGGTATCGCAGTTCTCTTAGACAGAGTAGAAATGGCCCCTTCTACTTTAAGGATTCATGGCGCACGGTGCATAAGTGAGTCAGTGACAAGAAACAACTTCTTACAGACGGGAAAAAGGTTATCCTGGTATTTCCCATTCCTAGGAAATAATAGCATGGTCTGGAACAGGAAACCCTTCCACAGAGGAAGGAATCATCATAGTATTTATTAAGTGTACTAGACTCCTAGGGTTGACAGCGACAGGAGTATCGAGTCGCCCAAATTAGCCAAAACCTCCTTTAACAATACACAAAGGTGGTCAAGCTTAAATCTGAAAGTTAATACTTCAGTATCAGATGAAGGAATTATACTGCCCGAATCTGAGATGTCACCCTCAGAAACTACCGACATATCTTCCTTATCAAACTTATGAGGGAGGGCATAGAGAGTAGCAGGAGGCAGAACAGAAACCTTACTACCTGAAAACTCTAATTTTTCTCTTGCGTTTCCCCTTTAGCATAGGAAAAGCAGATAATACAGCAGATACCACCAAAGATACCTGAGCAGCAATTTCTGCAGGCAAATAACCTCCTCCAGGAGGCTGAGAGGAACTACAGGGCACTGTATGTGACGCCATAGAGAGCTGAAAATGGCGCCGCTCCTCTTCTCTCAAAGAAGGAGGCGGGAACACAAGATATAGAAATGAAGCTTGCATAATACAAACATTGCACATCATTCTGTCGAGTAAATTTAACACGACAGAGCCCAGCCGCTACATATAAAAAAGACACAGCAATGGCGTTGCTCTTCTTGTGAACTGACCCTCTCTTGAAGAGCAGAAGAGACGGAACACAGGACTAGCTCCAAAGAAATTGTGCAGCTAAGTGAAAGAGTGCGCTCTCAATAACAGACTCCGCCATTGAAATTAATTAATACTGTGCAGTCCTACAAAACAATAGCCCCACAGAAATTAATAACCCAAATGAATTATAAACACAAGCAGCATAAAAAATAAATTAGTGGTAATATTAACCCTTAATGAACCTCTAATCGTTACACAGCTTAAAATAAAGAGTCAAATAATCAAGGAATACTATTAAAAGTATTATCCCCTGGGGGAGGAGCCAACTACCACCGAGACAGGACGCACATCTTAGGAGCTCCTGCTATACACGATATCTATGAAGGCTTTAATACCATTTATAACCTCTTGTTTGGGGTATGTATTGACTTTTAGTTGCTTCCTGAGAACTTCATAATAATCATTAAGGATCTGCAAACCGTACTTTCCAGCTTGTACTGGTCTAAAGTAGAGGCGCAAAAAAAATATGGCCGCGACTTGCTAGAATACCATAACCAAATTATACTAGATGCGGTAGACGAGGCTTTCAACTCTTATTACTCATGCCGCCTTATCAACTGCCCTAACTATTTGTAAGGATGAGTGTGGTGACACGGAGGATACAACGGATCCCCAGCAGTCGCCATCTTTAACGCCAAGACCGGCACTCACTTCGGTATGCTGCGACAGAGTAATGGTAAGAGAGGCTATTACCCCAGAGGGGGAACAGGAGACAGATGCCGACCTGCGGGGCTTGCAATTGGACGTACCCCATAAAAATCTAGGCATAACGCCTCTGACAGTCGTGCTTCAGGGCGCTAAAGAATTGATATGGGCGCAGGGACTGCACTCGATTCCTTACTGCCAGCTACCTTACCAAAGCTCCTTCGAGTCTCATAGATTGTCCGGTGAGGGCTGGGTGAGGCTGAATGGACTCAAGTCCTCTGAACCGCAAATGTGCTGGGATCTCTGGAATCTGACTACTGTTACAGATTGGCGGCTCTTATCGGAGCGTCTACAGCAGGTGCAGCATGTTGCCTGCGGCCTCAGGAGAGGAATCTGCTAAATTTGACATTGGCGGGTTCTACACCCCAAGGTGTTGCACGATATCCTGGACATTGACACACACCATCTTGCTGTTCCATATGCGCAACTGCCCCGTCTGAGTTTGGCACTGATAGAAGTTTTTGATCAGGGCAGTCAATACTGAATATGTTCTTCCTAATGCATTTGATAGCCTTAATAGGTAGCGACAATTTCACAGAACATGACCAGCACTCCTGCAATATATTGAATTTTAGTATACTGTGGACGCCATTATTCACTGCACTTAGTCTCTGTTGACTGCTTTATTGGTTTAAATGTTATACCGAGACTCTCCTACATTAAATTTTTCCCCTATTGCCGTTTGCCCATACCCTTATTGCAACCTGGTCTCCTATATTTGTACTGCTCATTATGCCTGTTTTTGGGTGCTTAATATAGCCCAGGTGATTGTTTATTAATCTGGGTCCTATACCACGTTTAAAAAAATGTTTATATTATAGTTATGTACCAAACTAGATAAATGTTCTACAGTAATGTAAGGCTGGCTGTGAGCACATGTGTAAATGATTAGGTTACTGCTAAATGAGCTAAGCTATAGCAAGTTTGACTATATTGCATTATCATAGCTATAACTACTTTATCCCTTTGCATAATAGCTGACAGCAGCATACTGCTGATTAAATGTGTCTCATCTTTTTTAAACTGATTTTGCGCAATGGGGACATATGTATTCACTTATAAATATAGGAGGGTTACAAGTTTTTCACAATTTTACAGCACTTTTAGCTTGATGTGTTAAAGGTGGGTCTCTTACCTTATAAGGTTGATGACTGTATTTACAAGTTATGTATGAACTCTTACAAGCTCCTATTTCTTGGTGTAACATCAAAGGGTATTTGGATACTAGGCACTCCTACAAATCAGATCTAGTATCCCATACATGCCTTATTTTGACACAATATCTATGTTCACCTAATGTTCTAAGGTTAAAGCACAGTTTCTAGTTATGTGTTTAATACATTTAGTTCATAGGTGCTAAGCACCTGTTAGTAAGTTAATTCAAGACCTATATGTAAAGCTTTCAACTATTTTGAAGCACCACTAGTTTTTAAGTTAGATGTATAGCAGCAATATTGGAGACTTTCCTCTGTAAGAGTATATGCTGAACATAGGAATGCTTAAAGTCCTAGACACAGTATCTCACAAACTTTGACTACTATATATCTGCTTAAAAATATTCGTGTGAGATACTTATGCCTAGCATGACCTATCTGGGGATGCAAATCCTATCACAGGTCTGTGACCACTGAACACTGCTCCATAATAACTGTTCCTCTAGTGGGATAACTCTTCCATTTTACGGTAAACCAAGAAAGTCACTCCTAATATTTTGACTGCTGTGGTTTAATCTCCAACAGTAGGGGCGTTACCTGCGGCCGAGGTTGGCCCCCCAATACTTATTAGGTCCAGCAGTATAATTACCTTTTGAGTTTCACCTGTTTTATGCCCTTTCCCACAATGTTGCTCCGTCACTACCACTCTCCCCTCACAGACTGTGTTTTCATAATCACCTAATTTAATATTTTTAATGCCAGGCTTATTCCTCGGTACTTGTACCCCTCTCAAAACATTAAAGTATAGATACATCTCTTTTCTTTGCAGAGATGAGCGACTCCTATCTTCAATTAGTAGTATGTGCAAAGCCTATGGCTAGATTCTGTGGTCATAACTACACTGTGAGGCACAACATCAATTCAAACCCCCAGATATGCTTCTGATGCAGGCTGGCCCTGCATTAACATTCCCACTATTTGGGATCTACTCACTTGCAATACCCTTAATGCAACATTACTCTTACATGTAGCTAATCGGTATCTACCTCTCTCCTGGCTATCCACACGCTCATGAGACCTTACTTAGAAACATACTAAGTCTTTAGCTACCTAGTTTAAACAATCACCTACAGTAGTTGGCCCAATTGCAATTCCTTTCATGTGCTTTTGATTGGCATACCCAGAAGATAATCAGACATTTTTTGTCCGCTTATAGGCAACTCACCACCTCCTACCCCCCCACCCCACATAATACGCCTCCTTTAGCAGGAGGACTGAATACGCAGGTTTTCTCACATATACCGCACCTTATTTACCTTCTTTACTAGCAAAATCTTGCAGTTTATCATTATATTCAGCTTCATTTCTCTTATACCCTATGCAAGATTGTCCAAATATATATATATATGTTCACGTAATCCTACGCTGTTAATCCTATTTACCCTACTTTTATATATTTACAAAGCCTATTAAACTGTTAATTCTACCTGGGTATACCAAATATCCTAAACTATATAAAAAGAGGTCTCTTCACTGGACACAGCCCCCTATCTATGGTCCTGTGTTTATGAATGAGGTCCAAGAGCGGCCTCTTTTGTGATCTAGGAGGCACACAGAATATTAGGCATAACACTTGTATAATATGCTTTTGCATCTTCTTTATAGAAAAGTATTATGTTGTCGCACAGAATTGTACTATCTGTTCCTTGCATCTCATTATCACTGTATTTGTTTTTTTATATCTCATGTATGCCTTATTCAGAATCTCAATAAAAATGTATCTAAGCCTCTGCAAACTGCCCCTTTTTTCAGTTCTTTTGACAGACTTGCAGTCTAGCCAATCAGTGCCTGGTCCCAGATAACTTCACGTGCACGAGCACAGTGTTATCTATATGAAATATGTGAACTAACACCCTCTAGTGGTGAAAAACTGTTAAAATGCAATCTGAAAGAGGTGGGCTTCAAGGTCTAAGAAATTAGCATATGAACCTCCTAGGTTAAGCTTTCAACTAAGAATACCAAGAGAACAAAGCAAAATTGGTGATAAAAGTAAATTGGAAAATTGTTTAAAATGACATGCTCTATCTGAATCATGAAAGTTTATTTTGGCCTAGACTGTCCCTTTAACAGCTCTGCTGTGGTGCTCTTTGCCTCCTCCTGCTGGCCAGGAGTGCTATTCCCACTAGTAATTTATGACGTTGTGGACTCTCCATATCTTAGGAAAGAAAAACAAAAGAAAAAAATTCCCCACAGAAATGAAGTTAGCCTGAAAGGAAAACTTTGCAGGGGAAAGCTAAGTTAGCAGGAGGCACGAATTAAAAGAGTTTACGCTTCTTTATAGCAAATAGTATCTTCAAATTGCTTCTATTTTCCGAGGCACGTGTTTTTCTACGATGGCAATAAAGTGTTATGCATATTTTGACACATTTACCACCTTTCAGTTTGCGAGAAAACGCATCTGCAGGAGGAACATTTTTATAGATCTGGCAGAGAAATTTCAGCTACTCTCCCAAAATGCTTTATTTAATCGAAAAAGGAAAATAAGCTTTGAATTTCAGATCATAAATACAAAATTTCCCACTTCTTCGCATATGCTGTATAGTTTTATTAAGCGTTCTACTGCGTGCCTTTTTTTAAAAAAAAAACAAAAAAAAACCCCCACTAACATGCATTTAATTGTTCCATTAAAAAATGTATTTGGGAGAAACCCCCACAAACTACAAGGTGTGTAAATTTCTAATTTGAAAGTTCTCATATATATTTTAATAGTTCAGGGGTGATCAGGGTTCTTTAGTCACCAGACCACTGAAAATAGGGCAGATTCCAATGACAGCCACCTTACCATCTCAGACGTACAGCTCACTGTAAAGAAGAGGATTGCATTTTGCATTGCAATTTATAAAAAAAAAAATCATTTATTTAAGAACTTACCTGATAAATTAATTTATTTAATGGTGGCAAGAGTCCATGAGCTAGTGACGTATGGGATGTACATTCCTACCAGGAGGGGACAAAGTTTCCCAAACCTCAAATGCCTGTAAATAAACCTCCCACCTCACTTACTTTCTTTAATAGAGGCCAAGCCTGAAGAGCTCTGAAAATAGCACAGAGTTCTAATATTGATTGGTAACCTCACCTTTCGAGGATTCCAAACTCCTTGTGCTGTCAGAGACCCCAGACAGCTCCCCAACATGTAAGACTTGCATCTGTTGTAATCACAGTCCAGGAAGGATGAACCAAAGAGGCACCTTGAACAATAAGGTGATGGTTTCCCCACCAAGTCAGAGAGAGTTGAGTGTTGGGATTTAAGTATATCAGTTGTGATACCGGAGTATAATCCCTGCACCATAGGTGCATCATGCAAAGCTGTAGAGGTCTCATATGAAAACAAGAAAAAAGGATTGCGTTTGATGCTGCAATCATGTGACCTAAAACTTCCATGAACACAACAACAGGTATTGGCGCACATCCAAGCACTAAAGTCCACATTATAACATTTATATATACTTCAAACAATATATTTGACTGCTAAATATTCTTTAAATTGTTAAAAAAAAATTGGGATCATTGTCTCAATATTATTAACATATTTATGCTGCAAAAAAGTTTTGCCTTTTTTATATGCTTTTACATAAAAATGGGATCTTAGTCACACAATATGACCATATTCTGGTAAGCCAGTCACCACTTACAAGGTGTCCCAAAATAGACTGTTGGAATTCTGTATATGGATATTAGAATCGAATGACTCAGCCCAGCAAAGCTAAACACTAATCAGTTTAGCTTTGCTGGGCTGAGTCATTTGATTCTAATATCCATATACAGAATTCCAACAGTCTATTAGAATCGAATGACTCTGCCCAGCAAAGCTAAACTGATTAGTGTTTAGCTTTGCTGGGCTGAGTCATTCGATTCTAAGATCCCATTTTTATTTAAAAGCATATTTAAAAGGCAAAACATTTTGCAGCATAAATATATGTTAATATTGTGAGACAATGATCCCAATTTTATTTTAACAATTTAAAGAATATTTAGCAGTCAAATGTATTGTTTGAAGTATATATAAATATGTTATAATGTGGACTTTACTGCTTGGATGTGCGCCAATACCTGTTGTGTTTTTGTTATTATGGTCACTTTGGCAGTACTCCCACAATATCGGCTAGATTTAGAGTTTTGTCGGTAAAGACCTGCGGTGCTAACGCTGCTTTTTTTCCCAGCGCACCCTTAAGACAACGCTGGTATTTAGAGTTGTCTGAGTGGCTGTGTTAGGCTCAGAAAAGGGAGCGTTGAGCATAATTTAGCTCCACTTCAACCCTCAATACCAGCGTTGCCTACGGTAGCGGTAAGCTGGGAAAACGTGCTTGTGCAGCGTTCAGCTCCTAACGCAGCCCCATTGTTTCCTATGGGGAAACACTCTCTAAGTCTGCAACTAACAACCTAACATGAACCCCGAGTCTAAACACCCCTAATCTGCCGCCCCCGCTATCGCTGACACCTGCATTAAACTATTAACCCCTAATCTGCCGCTCCGGACACCGCCTCAACCTACATTATCCCTATGAACCCCTAATCTACTGCCCCTAACACCGCCGACCCCTATATTATATTTATTACCCCCTAATCTGCCCCCCCCCCCAACGTCGCCGCTACCTTACCTACACTTATTAACCCCTAATCTGTCGACCGGACCTTTCCGCCACTATAAATGTATTAACCCCTTAACCGCCGCACTCCCGCCTCGCAAACACTATAATAAATTTTATTAACCCCTAATCTGCCCTCCCTAACATCGCCGCCACCTACCTACAATTATTAACCCTGTCGCCGCTACTATAATAAAGTTATTAACCCCTAAACCTAACGCTAACCCTAACCCCCCCTAACATAAATATAATTTAAATTAAACGAAATAATATTCCTAAAATTAACTAAAATTAATCCTATTTAAAACTAAATACTTACCTATAAAATAAACCCTAATATAGCTACAATATAACTGTTACATTGTAGCTATTTTAGGATTTATATTTATTTTACAGGCAACTTTGTATTTATTTTAACTAGGTACAATACCTATAACTATTTAATAGCTACCTAGTTAAAATAAGTACAAAATTACCTGTAAAATAAATCCTAACCTAAGTTACAAATACACCTAACACTACACGATCATTAAATTAATTAAATAAATTACCTACAATTAGCTCAATTAAAATACAATAAAATAAACTATTCTATAATACAAAAAGAAAAACCACTAAATTCCAAAAAATAAAGAATTACAAGAAGTTTAAACTAATTACACCTAATTTAAGCCCCCTAATAAAATAAAAAATCCCCCCAAAATAAAAAAATGTCCTACCCTATTCTAAACTACCTAAGTAATCAGCTCTATTACTAGCCCTTAAAAAGGCTTTTTGCGGGGCATTGCCCCAAAGTAATCGGCTCTTTTACCTGAAAATAAAAATACAATACCCCCCCCCCAACATTACAACCCACCACCCACATACCCCTACTATAACCCACCCAAACCCCCCTTAAAAAAACACCTATCGCTAACCCCCTGAAGATCATCCTACCTTGAGTTGTCTTCACCCAGCCGAGCTGAATTCTTCATCCAAGGTGCGCAGCGGAGGTCCTTGATCCGGTAGAAGTCTTCAAAAGATGGCTCCGCTCCGGATGGATGAAGACACCGCCTGGATGAACACTTATACCGGATGGAGGACCTCTTCTTGCCCCGCTTGGATGAAGACTTATACCGGATCAAGGACTACCTCTGCGCACCTTGGATGAAGAATTCGGCTCGGCTGGGTGAAGACGACTCAAGGTAGGATGATCTTCAGGGGGTTAGCGATAGTTTTTTTTAAGGGGGGTTTGGGTGGGTATTGTATTTTTATTTTCAGGTAAGAGCGGATTACTTTGGGCCAATGCCCCGCAAAAAGCCCTTTTAAGAGTTGGTAATAGAGCTGATTACTTTGGTAGTTTAGAATAGGGTAGGGCAATTTTTTATTTTGGGGGGATTTTTTATTTTATTAGGGGGCTTAGATTAGGTGTAATTAGTTTAAACTTCTTGTAATTCTTTTTTATTTTTTGTAATTTAGTGTTTTTTCTTTTTTGTATTATAGAATAGTTTATTTTATTGTATTTTAATTTAGCTAATTGTAGGTAATTTATTTAATTAATTTATTGATAGTGTAGTCTTAGGTGTATTAGTAACTTAGGTTAGGATTTATTTTACAGGTAATTTTGTACTTATTTTAACTAGGTAGCTATAAAATAGTTATTAACTATTTAATAGCTATTGTACCTAGTTAAAATAAATACAAAGTTGCCTGTAAAATAAATATAAATCCTAAAATAGCTACAATGTAACTATTAGTTATATCGTAGCTATATTAGGGTTTATTTTATAGGTAAGTATTTAGTTTTAAATAGGATTAATTTAGTTAATTTTAGGAATATTATTTCGTTTAATTTAAATTATATTTATGTTAGGGGGGTTAGGGTTAGAGTTAGGTTTTGGGGTTAATAACTTTATTATAGTAGCGGCGACGGTGCGGGCGGGAGATTAGGGGTTAATTGTAGGTAGGGGAGGGCAGATAAGGAGTTAACATTTATTATAGTGTTTGTGAGGCGGGAGTGCGTCGGTTTAGGGGTTAATACATTTATTATAGTGGCGGCGAGGTCCGTCGGCAGATTAGGGGTTAATAAGTGTAGGTAAGGTAGCGGCGACGTGGGGGGAAGATTAGGGGTTAATAAATATAATATGGGGGTCGGCGATGTTAGGGTCGGCAGATTTGGGGTTAAACATTTTTATTAGAGTGGCGGCGATGTGGGGGGGCCTCGGTTTAAGGGTACATAGGTAGTTTATGGGTGTTAGTGTACTTTGTAGCACAGTAGTTAAGAGCTTTATATTCACGCGTTAGCCCATAAAGCTCTTAACTACTGACTTTTTTTGGCGGTAGGAGTCTTGTCGGTAGAGGCTCTACCGCTCACTTCTCCCAAGACTCCAAATACCGGCGTTAGGCAGATCCCATTGAAAAGATAGGATACGCAATTGGCGTAAGAGGATCTGCGGTAGCCTGGAGTCGCAGTGAGGAAGTGAGCGTTAGACCCTTTCCTGCCCGACTCTAAATACCAGCGGGCGGCCAAAAGCAGCGTTAGGACCCCTTAACGCTGCTTTTGACGGCTAACGCAGAACTCTAAATCTAGGTGTATGTGTGATAATATATAAAAGGCCTTTTTTCTATCAGGTGGTGTGCTTAACCAAACCCCTCCTCTGTTGTTGTCTAAAACTTCTATGCACATAGCCACTGAAGGGAATGATAAGACTGAAGGTTTAGACAAGCTGAAACCAATCTCAAACGTCTCTGTTCTGTAAGAAATAGAGTCATGGACACTGAATCTATCTGGAAACCTAAAAAGGTGACCTTTGTCTGAGAAATCAAGAAACTCTTTGGTAAAATGATCCTCCAAACAAACATGTCTGAAGAAACAACAAATTGTTTTGTGTGAGATTCTCTAAATAAAAAGATTGAGTTAGTACCAATATATCGTCCAAATAAGGAAACACTGCAATACCCTGCTCTCCGATTACAGATAGAAGGGCACCTAAAACTATTAAGAATATTCTTGGTGCTGTTGCAAGGCCAAATGGAAGAGACACAAATTGGTAATGCTGGTTTAGAAGAGAATCTCAGAAAATGATAGTGGTATATACAAAAAAACTAAATGTACCTAAATAAAGCCTATTGGACACACTTCTATTATTGCTGCATAAAAAACATAATTTATGTAAGAACTTACCAGTTAATTTCTTTCATAGTGGCAAGAGTCCATGAGCTAGTGACGAATGGGATATACATTCCTACCAGCAGGGGGCAAAGTTCCCAAAACCTCAAAATGCCTATAAATACACCCCTAACTCACTCATACCTTAAAAAGCATACAAAAAAAGAGGAACTGCAAAAAATAAAGTGCTTTATACAAAAAAATCATAACCACAAAAAATAGGGTGGGTTCTCATGGACTCTTGCCACTATGAAGGAAAAGGAAATTTATGCTTACCTGATAAATGTATTTCTTTTATGATACGACGAGTCCACGGATTTCATCCTTACTTATGGGATAGCGCCTCCTGGTCAGCAGGAGGCGGCAAAGAGCTCCACAGCAGAGCTGAATAAATAGCTCCTCCCTTCCCTCCCAATCCAGTCATTCGACCGAAGTTAGGAAAAGAAAGGCAAAGCCAAAGAGCAGAGGTGACTGAAGTTTAACTAAAATAAAAACCTGTCTTAGAAAACGACAGGGTGGGTCGAGGACTCGTCGTATCGTAAAATAAATAAATTTATCAGGTAAGCATAAATTTCCTTTTCTTTTACAAGATATGACGAGTCCACGGATTTCATCCTTACTTATGGGATACAATACCAAAGCTATAGGACACGGATGAAAGGGAGGGACAAGACAGGAACCTAAACGGAAGGCACTACTGCTTGAAGAACCTTTCTCCCAAAAACTGCCTCGGCCGAGGCAAAAGTATCAAATTTGTAAAATTTAGAAAAAGTATGAAGAGACGACCAAGTTGCAGCCTTGCAAATCTGTTCAACAGAAGCATCATTTTTAAATGCCTATGAGGAAGCCACAGCCCTAGTGGAATGAGCTGTAATTCGTTCAGGAGGCTGCTGTCCAGCAGTCTCGTATGCAAAACGGATGATACTCTTCAGCCAAAAAGAAAGAGGTAGCCGTAGCTTTTTGACCCCTACGTTTCCCAGAAAAAACAACAAATAATGAAGATAATTGACGAAATTCCTTAGTCGCCTGCAAGTAAAACTTCAGGGCACGGACTACGTCCAAATTATGTAACAGACGCTCCTTCTTTGAAGAAGGATTAGGACACAATGAAGGAACAACAATTTCAACAATAAGCAGAAATCTGTCCCTGTAAGGAACTTGCTGACAACCCTTTCTCCAATCCTTCTCGGAGAAAAGATAAAATCCTGGGAATCCTAACCCTACTCGATGAGTAGCCCTTGGATTTGCACCAATAAAGATATATGCACCATATCCTATGGTAAATCTTGCTAGTAACAGGTTTACGTGCCTGAATTAAGGTATCACAGACCGAGTCAGAGGACCCTCGCTTAGATAAAATCATGCATACAATCTCCAAGCAGTTAACTGTAGAGAAATGAGATTCGGACGATGGAAAAGACCCCGAATGAGAATGCCTTCCCTCAATGGAAGTGTCCACGGTGGTTGAGATGTCATGTCCACTAGATCGGTATACCAAGGCCTGCGAGACCATAAGGATGAAATCTGTGGACTCGTCGTATCTTGTAAAAGAAATGAATTTATCAGGTAAGTTCTTATATAAATTATGTTTTTTCATGTAAGTGGCAAGAGTCCATGAGCTAGTGACGTATGGGATATAATACCCAAGATGTGGAAGTCCACGAGTCACTAGAGAGGGAGGGAAAAAATAAATACAGTATGCAAAGAGCAAGTTGCTGCTTTGCAAATTTGATCAACTGAAGCTTCATTCTTGAGAGCCCAAGAAGAGGCAACTGAAGTAGTAGAATGAGCTGTAATTCTCTTAGGCAGCGAATGCCCCGCCTCCAAATAAGCTTTGTGAATCAAAAGTCTCAACCAAGAAGCCAGAGAAATATTAGAGGCTTTCTGACCTTTCTTGGAGCCAGAAAAAATAAATAAACTAGAAGTCTTTCTGAAATCTTTAGTAGCCTCAACATATCTCAAAGCTCTTACTACATCCAAAGAATGTAAAGAGCTTTCAAGAGTATGCTTAGGATTAGGACACAAGGAAGGAACAACAATTTCCCTATTGATGATAGAATTCACAACATTCGGCCAAAATGTAAATGAAGTCCGCAAAAGATCTTTATCTTGATGGAAAATCTGATAAGGAGACTCACAAGAGAGCAGAGAATTCAGAAACTCTTCTAGCAGAAGATATAGCAAAAAGAAATAACACTTTCCAAGAAAGTAATTTAATGTCCAGAGAATGCATAGGCTCAAAAGGTGGAGCCTGTAAAATCTTTAAAATCAAATTGAGACTCAGGAGAAAGATTTAATAACAGGTTTAATACGAATCAAAGCCTTAACAAAACAGTGAAAATTAGGAAGTTAAACAATCTTTCTATGAAATAAGACAGAAAGAGCAGAAATTTGTCCTTTCAAAGTATTTGCAGACAAACCCTTATCCAAACTATCCTGAAGAAACTGTAAAATCCTAGGAATTGTAAAAGAATGCCAAGAATAATCATGAGTGGAACACCATGAAATATAGGTTTTCCAAAACCGACAATACATTTTCCTTGAAAAACTTACGAGCCTGTATCATAGTGCTAATAACCGAGAGAAACCTCTATGACTAAGCGTTCAATTTTCATGCCATCAAATTTAGAGATTTGAGAAAAACGGCCCCTGAGACAGAAGGTCTGGCCTTAAAGGAAGTGGCCAAGGCTGGCAACTGGACATCCGGACAAGATCCGCATACCAAAACCTGTGAGGCCATGCTGGAGCTATCAGAAACAAACAAGATCTTTCCATTATGATTTGGAGATCACCCTTGGAAGAAGGACCAGGTGAAAAAAACATAATTTATGAAAGAACTTACCTGATAAATTCATTTTTCATATTAGCAAGAGTCCATGAGCTAGTGACGTATGGGATATACATTCCTACCAGGAGGGGAAAAGTTTCCCAAACCTCAAAATGCCTATAAATACACCCCTCACCACACCCACAAATCAGTTTAACGAATAGCCAAGAAGTGGGGTGATAAGAAAGGAGCGAAAGCATCAAAAATAAGGAATTGGAACAATTGTGCTTTATACAAAAAATCATAACCACCACAAAAAAAGGGTGGGCCTCATGGACTCTTGCTAATATGAAAGAAATGAATTTATCAGGTAAGTTCTTACATAAATTATGTTTTCTTTCATGTAATTAGCAAGAGTCCATGAGCTAGTGACGTATGGGATAATAAATACCCAAGATGTGGAACTTCCACGCAAGAGTCACTAGAGAGGGAGGGATAAAATAAAGACAGCCAATTCCGCTGAAAAATAATCCACACTCCAAAATAAAGTTTTAATCTTATAATGAAAAAAACTGAAATTATAAGCAGAAGAATCAAACTGAAACAGCTGCCTGAAGTACTTTTCTACCAAAAACTGCTTCAGAAGAAGAAAACACATAAAAATGGTAGAATTTAGTAAAAGTATGCAAAGACCACCAAGTTGCTGCATTGCAAATCTGATCAACCGAAGCTCCATTCCTAAACGCCCAGGAAGTAGAAACTGACCTAGTAGAATGAGCTGTAATCCTTTGAGGCGGAGTTTTACCCGACTCGACATAAGCATGATGAATCAAAGACTTTAACCAAGATGCCAAAGAAATGGCAGAGGCCTTCTGACCTTTCCTGGAACCGAAAAAGATAAATAGACTAGAAGTCTTTCAGAAAAATCTTTAGTAGCTTCAACATAATATTTCAAAGCTCTAACTACATCCAAAGAATGTAACGTTCTTTCCTTAGAATTCTTAGGATTAGGACACAATGAAGGAACCACAATTTCTCTACTAATGTTGTTAGAATTCACAACTTTAGGTAAAAATTTAAATGAAGTCCGCAACACCGCCTTATCCTGATGAAAAATCAGAAAAGGAGATTCACAAGAAAGAGCAGATAACTCAAACTCTTCTAGCAGAAGAGATGGCCAAAAGGAACAATACTTTCCAAGAAAGTAATTTAATATCCAAAGAATGCATAGGTTCAAACGGAGGAGCTTGTAAAGCCCCCAGAACCAAATTCAAACTCCAAGGAGGAGAGATTGACTTAATGACAGGTTTTATACGAACCAAAGCCTGTACAAAACAATGAATATCAGGAAGATTAGCAATCTTTCTGTGAAACAGCACAGAAAGAGCAGAAATTTGTCCTTTCAAGGAACTTGCAGACAAACCTTTATCCAGACCATCCTGAAGAAACTGTAAAATTCTAGGAATTCTAAAAGAATGCCAGGAAAAATGATGAGAACACCAAGAAATGTAAGTCTTCCAGACTCGATAATATATCTTCCTAGACACAGATTTACGAGCCTGTAACATAGTATTAATTACGGAGTCCGAGAAACCTCTATGACTGAGAATCAAGCGTTCAATCGCCATACCTTCAAATTTAAGAATTTGAGATCCTGATGGAAAAAAGGACCTTGAGATAGAAGGTCTGGTCTTAACGGAAGAGTCCAAGGTTGGCAAGTAGCCATCCGAACAAGATCCGCATACCAAAACCTGTGAGGCCATGCTGGAGCCACCAGCAGAACAAACGAACGCTCCTTTAGAATCTTGGAGATCACTCTTGGAAGAAGAAACAGAGGCGGAAAGATATAGGCAGGATGATACTTCCAAGGAAGTGACAATGCATCCACTGCCTCCGCCTGAGGATCCCTGGATCTGGACAGATACCTGGGAAGTTTCTTGTTTAGATGAGAGGCCATCAGATCTATTTCTGGAAGTCCCCAGTTTTGAACAATCTGAAGAAATACCTCTGGGTGAAGAGACCATTCGCCCGGATGTAACGTCTGGCGACTGAGATAATCCGCTTCCCATATGTCTATACCTGGAATGTGAACCGCAGAAATTAGACAGGAGCTGGATTCCGCCCATACAAATATCCAAGATACTTCTTTCATAGCCAGAGGACTGTGAGTCCCCCCCCTTGATGATTGACATATGCCACGGTTGTGACATTGTCCATCTGAAAACAAATGAACGATTCTCTCTTCAGAAGAGGCCACGACTGAAGAGCTCTGAAAATTGCATGGAGTTCCAAAATGTTGATTGGTAATCTCGCCTCCTGAGATTCCCAAACCCCCTGCGCTGTCAGAGACCCCCATACAGCTCCCCAATCTGTCAGATTCGCATCTGTTGAGATCACAGTCCAGGTTGGAAGAACAAAAGAAGCCCCTTGAACTAAACGATGGTGATCCGTCCACCAAGTCAGAGAGTGTCGTACAATCTGATTTAAAGATATTAACTGTGATATCTTTGTATAATCCCTGCACCACTGGTTCAGCATACAAAGCTGAAGAGGTCGCATGTGAAAATGAGCAAAGGGGATCGCGTCCGATGCAGCAGTCATAAGACCTAGAATTTCCATGCATAAGGCTACCGAAGGGAAAGATTGAGACTGAAGATTTTGACAAGCTGAAACCAATTTCAGACGTCTCTTGTCCGTCAGAGACAAAGTCATGGACACTGAATCTATTTGGAAACCTAAAAAGGTTACCCTTGTCTGAGGAATCAATGAACTCTTTGGTAAATTGATCCTCCAACCATGTTCTTGAAGAAACGACACAAGTCGATTCGTATGAAATTCTGCTAAATGTGAAGACTGAGCAAGTACCAAGATATCGTCCAAATAAGGAAATACCACAATACCCTGTTCTCTGATTACAGATAGAAGGGCACCGAGAACCTTTGAAAAAATCCTTGGAGCTGTTGCTAGGCCGAACGGCAGAGCAACAAACTGGTAATGCTTGTCTAGAAAAGAGAATCTCAGAAACTGAAAGTGATCTGGATGAATCGGAATATGCAGATATGCATCTTGTAAATCTATTGTGGACATATAATGCCCTTGCTGAACAAAAGGCAGAATAGTCCATATAGTTACCATTTTGAATGTTGGTATCCTTACATAACGATTCAATATTTTTAAATCCAGAACTGGTCTGAAGGAATTCTTCTTTGGTACAATGAATAAATTTGAGTAAAACCCCAGACCCTGTTCCAGAACTGGAACTGGCACAATTACTCCAGCCAACTCGAGATCTGAAACACATTTCAGAAATGCTTGAGCCTTCACTGGGTTTATTGGAATGCGAGAAAGAAAAAATTTTCTGAATCTAAAGACTGTGAATCGAATTGATCCAAATTTCTTTGAAAAAACGTAATCTGCCCCCTACCAGCTGTGCTGGAATGAGGGCCGCAACTTCATGTGGACTTGGGAGCTGGCTTTGGCTTTCTGAAAGGCTTGGATTTATTCCAGACTGGAGATGGGTTCCAAACAGAAACCGTTCCTTTAGGGGAAGGATCAGGCTTCTGTTCCTTATTCTGACGAAAGGAACGAAAACGATTAGCAGCCCTATATTTACCTTTAGATTTTTTATCCTGAGGTAAAAAAGTTCCTTTCCCCCCAGTAACAGTTGAAATAATAGAATCCAACTGGGAACCAAACAATTTATTACCTTGAAAAGAAAGGGAAAGCAAAGTAGACTTAGAAGACATATCTGCATTCCAAGTTTTAAGCCATAAAGCTCTTCTAGCTAAGATAGCTAAAGACATATACCTGATATCAACTCTGATATCAAAGATGGCATCACAAATAAAGTTATTAGCATGTTGAAGAAGTTTAACAATGCTATGAGTATTATGATCTGACACTTGTTGTGCCAAAGCCTCCAACCAAAAAGTGGAAGCTGCCGCAACATCAGCCAAAGAAATAGCAGGCCTAAGAAGATTACCTTAACATAAATAAGCTTCCTTAGAAAGGATTCAATTTTCCTATCTAAAGGATCCTTAAAGGAAGTACTATCTGCCGTAGGAATAGTAGTACGTTTAGCGAGAGTAGAGATAGCCCCATCAACTTTAGGGATTTTGTCCCAAAACTCTAATCTGTCAGATGGCACAGGATACAATTTTTTAAACCTTTTAGAAGGAGTAAAAGAATTACCCAGATTATTCCATTCCCTAGAAATTACTTCAGAAATAGCATCAGGGACAGGAAAAACTTCGGAATAACTAAAGGAGGTTTAAAAACCGAATTTAAACGCTTAGTAGATTTAGTATCAAGAGGACTAGATTCCTCCATCTCTAATGCGATTAAAACTTCTTTAAGTAAAGAACGAATAAATTCCATTTTAAATAAATATGAAGATTTATCAGTGTCAATATCTGAGACAGAATCCTCTGAACCAGAAAAATCATCATCAGAAACAGACATCAGAATGATGATGTTCATTTAAAAATTCATCTGAAAAATGTGAAGTTTTAAAAGACCTTTTACGTTTACTGGAAGGAGGAATAACACACATAGCCTTCCTAATAGATTTAGAAACAAAATTTCTTATATTAACAGGAACATCCTGAGTATTAGATGTTGATGGAACAGCAACAGGTAATGGAATATTACTAATGGAAATACTATCTGCATTAGCAAGCTTATGACATTCATCACAAACTACAGCCGGAGGAACAGTTACCACAAGTTTACAGCAGATACACTTAACTTTGGTCGAACCAGCATCAGGCAGCGTTTTTCCAGAAGTAGCTTCTGATCCAGAGTCAATCTGAGACATCTTGCAATATGTAAGAGAAAAAACAACATAAAGCAAAATCTATCAAATTCCTTAAAAGACAGTTTCAGGAATGGGAAAAAATGCCAATGAACAAGCCTCTAGCAACCAGAAGCAAATGAAAAATGAGACTTAAATAATGTGATAAAAAGGTGGAGACAAAAATGACGCCCACATTTTTTAGCGCCAAAAAAAAAGATGCCCACATTATTGGCGCCTAAATGCTTTTGGCGCCAAGAATGACGCCACATCCGGTGACACCGACATTTTTGGCGCAAAACGTAAAAAAAATTACGTAAACACTAACAACTTCCGGCGACAAGTATGACGCCGGAAATGACAAAGAATTTTTTTTTTTGCGCCAAAAAAGTCCGCGCCAAGAATGACACAATAAAAAGAAGCATTTTCAGCCCCCGCGAGCCTAACAGCCCACAGGGAAAAAAGTCAATTTTAAGGTAAGAAAAAATGATTTAATCATATGCATTATCCCAAATAATGAAACTGACTGTCTGAAATAAGGAATATTGATCATCCTGAATCAAGGCAAATAAATGTTTAAACACATATATTTAGAACTTAATATAAAAGTGCCCAACCATAGCTTAGAGTGTCACAAAAAATAAGACTTACTTACCCCAGGACACTCATCTACATGTAGTAGAAAGCCAAACCAGTACTGAAACGAGAATCAGTAGAGGTAATGGTATATAAGAGTATATCGTCGATCTGAAAAGGGAGGTAAGAGATGAATCTCTACGACCGATAACAGAGAACTTATAAAATAGATCCCGTAGAAGGAGACCATTGAATTCAAATAGGCAATACTCTCTTCACATCCCTCTGACATTCACTGCACTCTGAGAGGAAAACCGGGCTCCAGCCTGCTGCGAAGCGCATATCAACGTAGAATCTAGCACAAACTTACTTCACCACCTCCATAGGAGGCAAAGTTTGTAAAACTGATTTGTGGGTGTGGTGAGGGGTGTATTTATAGGCATTTTGAGGTTTGGGAAACTTTGCCCCTCCTGGTAGGAATGTATATCCCATACGTCACTAGCTCATAGACTCTTGCTAATTACATGAAAGAAATGTAAGCAGGTTGGTAAAACCAAGGAACTGCTAGAGCATCCACCATCCACGCCTGAGGATCCTTGGACCTGGAAAGGAATCTTGGAAGCTTCTTGTTCACGAGGCCATCAGATTTCTGGAGGACCCCACATCTGTACCAATTGAAAAAATACATCTGGATGGAGAGACCACTCTCTGCATCTGTTGTGATCACAGTCCAGGAAGGATGAACAAAGGAGGCCCTTTGAACAATAAGGTGATGGTTTAACCACAAAGTCAGAGAGTGTTGAATGTTGGGATTTAATTATATCAACTGTGATATCTCAGTATAATCCCTGCACCATTTGTGCAACATGCAAAGCTGTAGAGGTCTCATATGAAAACGAGCAAAGGGGATCGCGACCGATACTGCAATCATGAGACCTAAAACTTCCATGCACATAGCCACTGAAGGGAATGATAGAGACTGATGGTTTAGACAAGCTAAAACCAACTTCATTCGTCTCTTGTCTGTCAGAGAAAGAGTCATGGACACTGAATCTGTTAACTTAAAAAGGTGACTTGTGTCTGAGGTATCAAGAAACTCTTTTGTAAATTGATCCTCCAACCATGTCTTTGAAGAAACCACACAAGTCGTTTCGGGCGAGATTCTGCTAAATAAGACTGAGCTAGTACCAAGATATCATCCAAATAAGGAAACATCGCAATACCCTGCTCTCTGATTACAGATAGAAGGGCACCGAGAACCTTTGAAAAGATTGTCGGAGCTGTCGCTGGGCCAAAACGGAAGAGCGACAAATTGGTAATGCTTGTCTAGAAAGGAGAATCTCAGAAAACGATAGTGGTCTATATGAATCGGAATGTAAAGATAAGTCTATTGTGGACATGAAATGACCTTGCTGGACAAAAGGCAGAATAGTCCTTAGTTACCATTTTGAAAGTTGGGACTCAGATTTAGAGATTTCAGATCCAGAATTGGTCTGAATGAGTCTTCCTTCTTTGGGACAATGAACAGATTTGAATAAAAACCCAAACCCTGTTCAGGAACTGGAACAAATCACCCCTGAAAGCTCTAGATATGAAACACTTCAGAAAAGTGTGGAACATGGGAAAGAGAGAGAGTCTTCCCATGGGAGGTCTTATTCTGAAACCTATTCGATACCCCTGAGAAACAATATCCTGAATCCACTGATTTTGGACAGAATCTGCCCAAATGTCTTGAAATAATTTTAATCTGCCCCCCACCAGTTGAACTGGTTTGAGGGCCGCACCTTCATGCAGTTTTAGGGGCTGTATTTGGTTTCTTATAAGGCTTGGATTTATTACAATTCATAGATGGTCTCCAATTGGAACCAGAGGCCTTAAGGGAAGGAGTGGTTTTTTGTTCTTTAATCTGACAAAAGGAACAAAAATGATTGGGAGCTTTGAACTTACCCTTAGATTTCTTATCTTGGGGCAGAAAAACTCCCTTACCCCCAGTGATAGCAGAGATAATAGAATCCAATTGAGAACCAAATAAATTACCCTGAAAAGATAGATAATCTAGTTTTAGACACCATATCATCAGCATTCCATGACTTAAGCCATAAAGTTCTTCTAGATAGAATAGCTAACTACAAGTTTGATATCAATCTTAATAGTATCAAATATAGCATCACAAATGAAATGATTAGCATATTAAAGTAAAATAACAATGCTAGACAATTCAGGATCTGATAACTGCTGTGCTAGACTGTCCAACCAAAAAAAAGGTTTCAGCAGCAACCAGAATGTAAATATGATCCTAAGATAAGATTCAATTTTCCTATCTAAGGGATCCTTAAAAGAAGTACTATCTTCCACAGGAATAGTAGTACGTTTGGCAAGAGTAGAAATAGCACCATCAACCATAGGGACTCTCCCCCAAAGCTCTAAATTGGACATAGGTAGAAGGAGGATTAAAATAAGTACCAGGCTTAGACCATTCTTTAGTAATCATATTAGAGATAGCATCTGGAATAGGAAAAACTTCAGGAGTAACCTCAGAAGTCTTAAAAACATAATTCAAACGTTTGCTATTCTTGTATTCTTTATACCTAAAGTAAAAAATACTTCCTTTAACAAAGAATGAATATATTCAATCTTAAAAAGAAAGGTTGAGGGGGCGTGTCTGACCATCGACCAAGATGGCTGCTTTCAACATGGCCTGTGTCTGAGCATAAGCAACTCCGCTGTTTGTTGCCTTGCTAACATACAATCTGTGACTACTCTGAGTGAGAGAGCATTTGAGGATCAGATCTATCTTTTTTTTTTTCATGAAAGTCCAGCCCTGCAGTCCATACTAGAGGAGGTACACAGCGGAGGCCTTGGCGCGGCCTGGACCTTCATCTACCCCCCACAAGTTCCTGCTTAAGGATAGAAGTACACAGATACTACTACTGTTTCTCAGTAAGAATACTTGTTCAAATTTGTCATGGAGAACAATTTCAGCTACGAACTTATAGAGCTTCTGAGTGCTCGTTTTGCTTGTATGGAGGAGGAAGTGATACGAGCTCCACGTCAATCTATGGAGGAAACTACTATGGAAAGAGCAGTTGGTTCAGCGAATGCTTATCATCTGAGCTCTGAAAGGGCCCTGGTAGTTCAGCCACCATTTACAAGTGAGGCGGTCTCACTTCAAGAAACTGAGTTTCTACCTACCAACCGGGAGCCTGATGCCATAGCCTGGCAAGGGGCGCATCCACAACCGGAGATCGGGGTACAGAGGTCAGATCGGAGAGCCACGCTGACCACAACATACACGCTATTACTAGATGCTACCCCAGTTGGATATCGTTGCCACGAGTTAGAAATTTTTGGTAACGCTCACCAGCCTATGACGCATTATACTGAACTACAGCTTTGGATTATGGCCCCCCTGTTCGGTGAACAATCATCAGCACCTGCTGCGAGGCGGCCGATCGCGGCGAGTAATGTAGACTTTGGTGATCAGGGGTCTAGCCAGAATTTATGGACACAGGACTATAGGAGCCGCAAGTTAGAGGGACTCATAGAGGCTGGATTGAGTGTGTTACGGGGCGAAACCCTGCCATTGAAGGTTATCGATAGAGGGCCGAGCCCAGCTCCGTCTGGCCTTTACTTTATTCCAGAATCTGCCCGCTACCATAGTACGTATATCACTGTTGGGATTGGGTAAAGTATCGATAAAGTGGCAGATGTAGCTGGACTCTTTGCACTGCATTTGTAGACTGACATATTGGCTTGAGTCCTGCTCCATACTCTGCAACAAGTCAGGGTTCATATACTAGACGTTATACCTGCTTATAAGCCTGCTATACATAGAATGTTTAGTTTGCCTTATTTAGTTTAATTAATGTTTGGTTTGGTATTCTATGGCGTAGCTCATTGTGTTTATGTTCACATATATATGTTTCGTACCCTATATGTATATTAAGGTCCCTGCTCAGGTTTTCTAAGTAAATATAGGACAAGGGTATACCAGATGGAGTCAGTGTAAGGGGTATTTTGTAGCATTCAAATCAAAGGGGAAGACACGCTTTATATTTGCCCCCTTCACCTATATAACTTAGTTGTTAGCAAGTGTAGTCCTGAACCACTTAAATATTCATGAAGCTCCCTGTCTCAGGTTTTTTAGAGCAATTGTTAGGCTTAATATTTTTCTAACCCCTCTATAGCTCCATCCGGGAATCTGTTCATGATATATTTGAATTGACTCTTCTATAGCTGGTTTGCTTTTTCCTAGCCCTTTATATATATATATATATATATATATATATATATATATATATATATATATATATATATATATATATATATATATATATATATATATATATATATATATATACACATGCTATGTTTTATTTATGATCTAGAGATCGAAAAGTGACCCAAGTACTATATTGACCCTCCCCTATAGTTAGTCTACTGTTAGTTCCTAAAATATATATGCTGTGTTCTAGTAATGATATATTGATCTAAAAGTGACCTAAGCATCTGAAGCATTAGACATAGTATTGATTGCTATGTTATAATAGCCCTTACCAGATCTATAAGAGATCTGATATTAATATTATTCTACTGTACTTGGCATTTTATGTTAGCAGATGTTTTAGGAGCCCAAAAGTGGCTTCCCTTTTGTCACAGGAGGTAGAAAATCTGAGGATTAGTATTAGTTTCTTTTTTTTTTCTGACTACATTTGATCATAATACATTTCTTTAGAAATAGCGGCAGTCATATATGTACTATTAATGGTATTTTATTTTATTGTTTAGGTATCATTTCTCTACCTGCATGTTATTCCATTGCTATGGATTATGCTATCTGTAAGTTTGTGATATTATATGTCAGAATTTCTGTATGCCTTTATTATTCCTCAATAAAAATATTTATAAAAAAAAAAAAAAAAAAAGAAAGGTTGATTTATAAATTTCAGTGTCTGAAGTGGGATCCTCATCAGCAGAAAATACTTCAGTATGCTGTTGATCAATACAAACTTCATCAGATTCATGAGAAGTTAGAGACCTTTTACGTTTATTTGAATGCGGAATAGCAGTCATAGCCTTCTCTATGGCTGCAGCAATATAATCTTTTATATCTACAGGAATATCATGTACATTAGACTGTGAAGTTTAATCAGTAGATATATTTGTACTTATAGAAAAATCAGCCTGTTATAATTTCTCGTAACAAATGCCACATATTTCAGCTAATTTACAACATACACACATAGCTTTGGTAGATTTGCTTACAGGCAGCTTGGTTCCTACAGTAACGTCAGAGGCAGGATCAGTTTGAGACATCTTGCAAAAACTTAAATTATGCTTACCTGAATTTTCTTTTCTTCATATGGAATGAGTCCACAGCTGCATTCATTACTTTTGGGAAAACAAGAACCGGGCCACCAAGAGGATGCAAAGACACCCCAGCCAAAGGCTTAAATACTCCTCTCACTTCCCTGATCCCCCAGTCATTCTGCCAAGGAACAGTAGAGGAAATACTAGGGTGAAAAGCTGCCAGAAGAATAAAAAATAAGAGAAGCCCCACAGAAAAAATATGGGTGGGGAGCTATGGATTATCAGGTAAGCATAATTTAAGTTTTTCTTCATAAATGTAGAGAGTCCACAGCTGCATTCATTACTTTTGGGAAAATACCCAAGCTATAGAGGACACAATGCAAATACAGGAGGGTACAATAGGTGCCCATTCTGAGGGCACCAGGCCTTAAAAAACATAATTTATGTAAGAACTTACCTGATAAATTCATTTCTTTCATATTAGCAAGAGTCCATGAGCTAGTGACGTATGGGATATACATTCCTACCAGGAGGGGCAAAGTTTCCCAAACCTTAAAATGCCTATAAATACACCCCTCACCACACCCACAATTCAGTTTAACGAATAGCCAAGAAGTGGGGTGATAAGAAAGGAGCGAAAGCATCAAAAATAAGGAATTGGAATAATTGTGCTTTATACAAAAAAATCATAACCACCACAAAAAGGGTGGGCCTCATGGACTCTTGCTAATATGAAAGAAATGAATTTATCAGGTAAGTTCTTACATAAATTATGTTTTCATGTAATTAGCAAGAGTCCATGAGCTAGTGACGTATGGGATAGCAGATACCCAAGATGTGGAACTTCCACGCAAGAGTCACTAGAGAGGGAGGGATAAAATAAAGACAGCCAATTCCGCTGAAAAAATTAATCCACAACCCAAATCAAAAGTTTCAATTTTTATAATGAAAAAAACTGAAATAAGCAGAAGAATCAAACTGAAACAGCTGCCTGAAGTACTATTCTACCAAAAACTGCTTCTGAAGAAGAGAAAACATCAAAATGGTAGAATTTAGTAAAAGTATGCAAAGAAGACCAAGTTGCTGCTTTGCAAATCTGATCAACAGAAGCTTCATTCTTAAAAGTCCAGGAAGTAGAAACTGACCTAGTAGAATGAGTCGTAATCCTCAGAGGCAGGGATTAACCCGACTCCAAATAAGCATGATGAATCAAAAGCTTAACCAAGATGCCAAAGAAAAGGCAGAAGCCTTCTGACCTTTCCTAAAACCAGAAAAGATAACAAAGACTAGAAGTCTGTCTGAAAACTGAGTAGCTTCAACATATTACAAAACTCTTACCACATCCAAAGAATGTAAGAATCTTACCAAAGAATTCTTAGGATTAGGACACAAGGAAGAGACAATAATTCCTCCACTAATGTTGTTAGAATTCACAACTTTAGGTAAAAATTGAAATGAGGACAGCAAAAACCACCTTATCCTGATGAAAAATCAGAAAAAGGAGATTCACAAGAAAGAACAGATAATTCAAAAAACTGTTCTAGCTGAAGAGATGTCTAAAAAGAACAATACTTTCCATGAAAGTAATTAATGTCCAAAGAAAGCATATGCTCAAATAGAAGAGTCTGAAAAGCCTTCAAAACCAAAATAAGACTCCAAAGAGGAGAAATTGGCTTAAATGACAGGCTTGATACGAACCAAAGCCTGAACAAAACAATGAATATCAGAAAGATTTAGCAATTCTTACTGTGAAACAGCACAGAAAAGCAGATATTTGTCATTTCAAGGAACATGCAGACAAAACCTTATGAAGAAACTGTAAAATCCTAGGAATTCTAAAAGAATGCCAAGAGAATTCATAAGAGCATCATGAGATGTAAATCTTCCAAACTCAATAATAAATCCTAGTAGACACAGATTTACGAGCCTGCAATATAGTATTAAATCACTGAGTCAGAGAAACTTCTATGACTAAGTACCAAGCGTTAAATTTTCATGCCATCAAATTAATAGTTTGAATTCCTGACGAAAAAAACGAATGTTAAGATATAAGGTCTGGCCTTAATGGAAGTAACCAAGATTGGCAACTGGACATCCGAACAAGAACCATATACCAAAACCTGTGTGGCCATGCTGGAGCCACCAGCCACACCAAAGATTGGACTCTGATGATTTAGAAAATCACTCAAAAAAGAAGAACCAGAGATAAAAAAATATAGGCAGATTGATAATTCCAAGGAAGTGTTAATGCATACACTACTTCTGCCTGAAGATCCCAGAACCTGAATAGGCCCCTGGAAAGTTCCTTGTCTAGATGAGATGCCATCAGATCTATTTCTGGAAGCCCTCACATCTGAAAAATTGAAAAACATATCTGGGTAAAAAGACCATTCTCCGGAATGTAAAGCTTGATTAACAGAGATAATCTGCTTCCCAATTGTCTATACCTGGGAAAAAGACCACAGATATTAGATAGGAGCTGGATTTAGTCCAAGCAAATATCCGAGATACTTCTGTCACAGCCTAAAGACGGATAGTCCCACCCTGATGATTGACATACGCCACAGTTGTGACATTGTCTGTCTGAAAAAAACGTATCTTCTTCAAAAAGAAAACAAACTGAAGAACTCTGAGAATGCACAGAGTTCCAAAATATCAAATGGTAATCTCGCCTCCTGAGATTTCCAAACCCCTTGTGCTGACAGAGATCCTCAGACAGCCTCCCAACCTAAAAGACTCGCATCTGTAAAGATCATGGTCCAGGTTGAAAGAACCGAAGAGACCTGTAGAACTAAATGATGGTGCTCTAAACCACCGAATCAAAGATAGTTAACATAAGGATTCAAAGATATAAAAAGTGATATCCTAGAATCCCTGCACCATTATTCAGCATAAAAAACTGGAAAGGTTTTCTACGAAATGAGCAAAGGGAATCAAATCCAATGCTGCAGCCATGGAACCTAAAACTTCCATGCATATATAGCAACTTGAAGGAAATAATAGAGACTGAAGGTTGCGACAAACGGAACCCAATAAACTTGTCACTTGTCTGATAGAGACAAAAACATTGACACAATCTATCTGGAAACCTAAAAAAGGTGACCCTTGTGAGAGGAATCAAGGAGCTTTTGATAAAAAGATCCTCTAACCATGTCTTGAAGAAACAACAAAGTGAATCGTATGAGATTCCGCAGAATGAAAAAGACTGAGCCAGTACCACGATACCGTCCAAATAAGGAACACTGAGAACCTTAAAAAGATTCTTAGAGCTGTCACTAGACAGGAAGGAAAAGCAACAAATTGGTAATGCTTTGTCAAAAAAAAGAGAATCTCAGAAAATAAAAAATAATCTGAATGAAAACAGAAAATGAAGATATGCATCTATTGTATCTATTGTAAACAAATAATGCCATCACTGACTAAAAAGGCAGAATAGACCATATAAACACCATTCTAAAAAATGGTACACTTATATGAAAGCTCAAAAAGATTTTCTATCTTTGGAACAATGAATAGTCTAGAATAAAACCCCAAAACCCAGTTCCTAAAATGAAACTGGAATAAATACCCCAGAAAACTCCAGGTCTGAGTAGCGCTTAAGCCCCAACGGGTGACCAGCCGCACTTCACCAGTACCCAAAACATATAGGTCTGAAACACACTTCAGGAAAGTGTTAGTCTTACTGGAATAGCTGGAATATGACAGAGAAAAAAAAGACTTCTCACAGACGGTTTTACTCTGAATCCCATTCTGTACCCAAAGTCTAAGAAGTTTGGACCGAATAGAACCAAACAAATTTCAAAAAAGTCTTAACTTGCCCCTTACCAGCCAAGCTGGAATAAGAACCGCACCTACAAGCAAATTTGGGGAGCTGACTTTCAACTTTTAAAAGGCTTAATTGAATGAAGAAGAAAACTTCCAATTATAAACATGTCACTTGGGGAAGAATTCAGGATTCCATTCCTAAGTAAGAACAGAAAACTAATATAAGCTTAAAGTTTTAGTCTTAGAACTCAATCTTGAAGCCCAGAGTAACAGTTAAAGAATTGAATCCAATTATGAACCAAATAATTGATTATCTTTGAAAAAAAGAAATATGGATTTTAGAAATCAAATTAGCATTCCAAGATTGAAATTATAAAGTTCTTCTAGCTAAAATAGCTAAAGACATAGATTAAACCTTATTTGCGAAAATATTTAATAAGATGACAACACAAATGAAATTATTAGCATGTTAATCAAGTTAAAGGACCAGTCAACACACTGGACTTGCGCAAACAACAAATGCAAGACAGCAAGACAATGCAATAGCACTCAGTCTGAACTTCAAATGAGTAGCAGAATTTGTCCTTTTAACAATGCTAAACAAATCATAATCCGATACTTGATCTTAAAGTATCCAACCAGAAAGATGAAGCAATTGCAACATCAGCAAAATAAATTACAGGTCTAATAAAAGTATCTGAAAATAATTTTCCTTAAATAAATACTATTTGCTATAAGAATAATAGTATATTTAGCAGGAGTAGAGATAGCCCCATTAAAGTGAATGTAAATTTTGATGCTAAAGTGCCCGGTTTTTAAAACTTTGATTAAAAACAGGGGCACTTTAATTCATCAATATTTGAATTTCACTCCTGTTGTGAAAAAAAACTTACCTTTTAATCTTCACAGCAGCTCCAGCTTCCTCCACCTGTTTCAAAGCCTCTTCCTGGGTCTAAAATGAGGTATCTGGCTTCCTCCAATCACAGCAGTGAATCAGACACTGAATCCCCCGGGGGGGAATCTGTGATTGGAGGATGACCTATCAATCATTTCTGACATCAGAAATGGCTTGTGAGACCGGAGAAAGCTGTAGCTGCTGTGAAGATTAAAAGGTAAGTTTTTTGTCACAACAGGAGTGAAATGTAAATTTTGATGAATTAAAGTGCCCCTGTTTTTAATCAAAGTTTTAAAAACCGGGCACTTAAACATCAAAATTTACATTCACTTTAACTTGAGGAATCTTTCCTCAAAATTAACTGCCGGCAAAGAATATAATTTAAAAACCTTAAAGAAGGACTAAAAGAAAATTCTCAGCCTATTCCATTCCCTAGTATCAGGAACTGGAAAAAAACCTCTGAAGAAATCACAGAAGATAAATAAGCAGAATTTAAATGTTAGCTAGTCTTTAAAATCCAAAGAACTAGTTACTTAAAAATAAAAAAGCAGATTTGTTAGTGTCAATATCTGATGAAGAAAAATTCTGAATGAGAAAAAAACACCATCAGAGAAGGATAATTCATTATGTTGTTGGTCATTTGAAACTTCATCAACTAAAAAAGAAGTTTGAAAAAGACCTAAAAAATGTATTAGAAGGCGGGAAGTCAGACAAAGCCTTTAACATAGAATCAGAAAAATATTCTTATAAATTTCTAAGTATATCTTGTACATAAGATGTAAAAAGAATAGCAATATATAAAGCATAAATACTAATGGATTCTGCATGTAAAAACATAATTTATGTAAGAACTTACCTGATAAATTCATTTCTTTCATATTAGCAAGAGTCCATGAGCTAGTGACGTATGGGATATACATTCCTACCAGGAGGGGCAAAGTTTCCCAAACCTTAAAATGCCTATAAATACACCCCTCACCACACCCACAATTCAGTTTAACGAATAGCCAAGAAGTGGGGTGATAAGAAAAAAGTGCGAAAGCATATAAAATAAGGAATTGGAATAATTGTGCTTTATACAAAAAAATCATAACCACCACAAAAAAGGGCGGGCCTCATGGACTCTTGCTAATATGAAAGAAATGAATTTATCAGGTAAATTCTTACATAAATTATGTTTTCTTTCATGTAATTAGCAAGAGTCCATGAGCTAGTGACGTATGGGATAATGACTACCCAAGATGTGGATCTTACCACGCAAGAGTCACTAGAGAGGGAGGGATAAAATAAAGACAGCCAATTCCTGCTGAAAATAATCCACACCCAAAATAAAGTTTAATGAAAAACAAAAACAGAAGATTCAAACTGAAACCGCTGCCTGAAGTACTTTTCTACCAAAAACTGCTTCAGAACAAGAAAATACATCAAAATGGTAGAATTTAGTAAAAGTATGCAAAGAGGACCAAGTTGCTGCTTTGCAAATCTGATCAACCGAAGCTTCATTCTTAAACGCCCAGGAAGTAGAAACTGACCTAGTAGAATGAGCTGTAATCCTTTGAGGCGGAGTTTTACCCGACTCGACATAGGCATGATGAATTAAAGATTTCAACCAAGATGCCAAAGAAATGGCAGAAGCTTTCTGGCCTTTTCTAGAACCGGAAAAAAACAGAATTTATGTTTACCTGATAAATTTCTTTCTCCAACGGTGTGTCCGGTCCACGGCGTCATCCTTACTTGTGGGATATTCTCTTCCCCAACAGGAAATGGCAAAGAGCCCAGCAAAGCTGGTCACATGATCCCTCCTAGGCTCCGCCTACCCCAGTCATTCGACCGACGTTAAGGAGGAATATTTGCATAGGAGAAACCATATGGTACCGTGGTGACTGTAGTTAAGGGAAATAAAATATCAGACCTGATTAAAAAAACCAGGGCGGGCCGTGGACCGGACACACCGTTGGAGAAAGAAATTTATCAGGTAAACATAAATTCTGTTTTCTCCAACATAGGTGTGTCCGGTCCACGGCGTCATCCTTACTTGTGGGAACCAATACCAAAGCTTTAGGACACGGATGAAGGGAGGGAGCAAATCAGGTCACCTAAATGGAAGGCACCACGGCTTGCAAAACCTTTCTCCCAAAAATAGCCTCAGAAGAAGCAAAAGTATCAAACTTGTAAAATTTGGTAAAAGTGTGCAGTGAAGACCAAGTCGCTGCCCTACATATCTGATCAACAGAAGCCTCGTTCTTGAAGGCCCATGTGGAAGCCACAGCCCTAGTGGAATGAGCTGTGATTCTTTCGGGAGGCTGCCGTCCGGCAGTCTCGTAAGCCAATCTGATGATGCTTTTAATCCAAAAAGAGAGAGAGGTAGAAGTTGCTTTTTGACCTCTCCTTTTACCTGAATAAACAACAAACAAGGAAGATGTTTGTCTAAAATCCTTTGTAGCATCTAAATAGAATTTTAGAGCGCGAACAACATCCAAATTGTGCAACAAACGTTCCTTCTTTGAAACTGGTTTTGGACACAGAGAAGGTACGATAATCTCCTGGTTAATGTTTTTGTTAGAAACAACTTTTGGAAGAAAACCAGGTTTAGTACGTAAAACCACCTTATCTGCATGGAACACCAGATAAGGAGGAGAACACTGCAGAGCAGATAATTCTGAGACTCTTCTAGCAGAAGAAATCGCAACTAAAAACAAAACTTTCCAAGATAATAACTTAATATCAACGGAATGTAAGGGTTCAAATGGAACCCCCTGGAGAACTGAAAGAACTAAATTGAGACTCCAAGGAGGAGTCAAAGGTTTGTAAACAGGCTTGATTCTAACCAGAGCCTGAACAAAGGCTTGAACATCTGGCACAGCTGCCAGCTTTTTGTGAAGTAATACCGACAAGGCAGAAATCTGTCCCTTCAGGGAACTTGCAGATAATCCTTTTTCCAATCCTTCTTGAAGGAAGGATAGAATCCTAGGAATCTTAACCTTGTCCCAAGGGAATCCTTTAGATTCACACCAACAGATATATTTTTTCCAAATTTTGTGGTAAATCTTTCTAGTCACAGGCTTTCTGGCCTGAACAAGAGTATCGATAACAGAATCTGAGAATCCTCGCTTCGATAAAATCAAGCGTTCAATCTCCAAGCAGTCAGCTGGAGTGAAACCAGATTCGGATGTTCGAACGGACCCTGAACAAGAAGGTCTCGTCTCAAAGGTAGCTTCCAAGGTGGAGCCGATGACATATTCACCAGATCTGCATACCAAGTCCTGCGTGGCCACGCAGGAGCTATCAAGATCACCGACGCCCTCTCCTGCTTGATCCTGGCTATCAGCCTGGGGATGAGAGGAAATGGCGGGAACACATAAGCTAGTTTGAAGGTCCAAGGTGCTACTAGTGCATCCACTAGAGCCGCCTTGGGATCCCTGGATCTGGCCCCGTAGCAAGGAACTTTGAAGTTCTGACGAGAGGCCATCAGATCCATGTCTGGAATGCCCCACAGGTGAGTGACTTGGGCAAAGATTTCCGGATGGAGTTCCCACTCCCCCGGATGCAATGTCTGCCGACTCAGAAAATCCGCTTCCCAATTTTCCACTCCTGGGATGTGGATAGCAGACAGGTGGCAGGAGTGAGACTCCGCCCAAAGAATAATTTTGGTTACTTCTTCCATCGCTAGGGAACTCCTTGTTCCCCCCTGATGGTTGATGTACGCAACAGTCGTCATGTTGTCTGATTGAAACCGTATGAACCTGGTCCTCGCAAGCTGGGGCCAGGCCTGGAGAGCATTGAATATCGCTCTCAGTTCCAGAATATTTATCGGTAGAAGAGATTCTTCCCGAGACCAAAGACCCTGAGCTTTCAGGGATCCCCAGACCGCGCCCCAGCCTATCAGACTGGCGTCGGTCGTGACAATGACCCACTCTGGTCTGTGGAACATCATCCCTTGAGACAGATTGTCCAGGGACAGCCACCAACGGAGTGAGTCTCTGGTCTTCTGATTTACTTGTATCTTCGGAGACAAGTCTGTATAGTCCCCATTCCACTGACTGAGCATGCACAGTTGTAATGGTCTTAGATGAATGCGCGCAAAAGGAACTATGTCCATCGCCGCCACCATCAACCCGATCACTTCCATGCACTGAGCTATGGAAGGAAGAGGAACGGAATGAAGTATCCGACAAGAGTCCAGAAGCTTTGTTTTTCTGGCCTCTGTTAGAAAGATCCTCATTTCTAAGGAGTCTATAATTGTTCCCAAGAAGGGAACCCTTGTTGACGGGGATAGAGAACTCTTTTCCACGTTCACTTTCCAGCCGTGAGATCTGAGAAAGGCCAGGACAATGTCCGTGTGAGCCTTTGCTTGAGGAAGGGACGACGCTTGAATCAGAATGTCGTCCAGGTAAGGTACTACTGCAATGCCCCTTGGTCTTAGCACCGCTAGAAGGGACCCTAGTACCTTTGTGAAAATCCTTGGAGCAGTGGCTAATCCGAAAGGAAGCGCCACGAACTGGTAATGTTTGTCCAGGAATGCAAACCTTAGGAACCGATGATGTTCCTTGTGGATAGGAATATGTAGATACGCATCCTTTAAATCCACCGTGGTCATGAATTGACCTTCCTGGATGGAAGGAAGGATAGTTCGAATGGTTTCCATCTTGAACGATGGGACCTTGAGAAATTTGTTTAAGATCTTGAGATCTAGGATTGGTCTGAACGTTCCCTCTTTTTTGGGAACTATGAACAGATTGGAGTAGAACCCCATCCCCTGTTCTGTTAATGGAACAGGATGAATCACTCCCATTTTTAACAGGTCTTCTACACAATGTAAGAACGCCTGTCTTTTTATGTGGTCTGAAGACAACTGCGACCTGTGGAACCTCCCCCTTGGGGGAAGTCCCTTGAATTCCAGAAGATAACCCTGGGAGACTATTTCTAGCGCCCAAGGATCCAGAACATCTCTTGCCCAAGCCTGAGCGAAGAGAGAGAGTCTGCCCCCCACCAGATCCGGTCCCGGATCGGGGGCCAATATTTCATGCTGTCTTGGTAGCAGTGGCAGGTTTCTTGGCCTGCTTTCCCTTGTTCCAGCCTTGCATTGGTCTCCAAGCTGGCTTGGCCTGAGAAGTATTACCCTCTTGCTTAGAGGACGTAGCACCTTGGGCTGGTCCGTTTTTACGAAAGGGACGAAAATTAGGTCTATTTTTTGCCTTGAAAGGCCGATCCTGAGGAAGGGCGTGGCCCTTACCCCCAGTGATATCAGAGATAATCTCTTTCAAGTCAGGACCAAACAACGTTTTCCCCTTGAAAGGAATGTTTAGTAGCTTGTTCTTGGAAGACGCATCAGCCGACCAAGATTTCAACCAAAGCGCTCTGCGCGCCACAATAGCAAACCCAGAGTTCTTAGCCGCTAACTTAGCCAATTGCAAAGAGGCGTCTAGAGTGAAAGAATTAGCCAATTTGAGAGCATTGATTCTGTCCATAATCTCCTCATAAGGAGGAGAGTCACTATCGAGCACCTTAAGCAGTTCATCAAACCAGAAATATGCGGCAGTAGTGACAGGGACAATGCATGAAATGGGTTGTAGAAGGTAACCCTGCTGAACAAACATCTTTTTAAGCAAACCTTCTAATTTTTTATCCATAGGATCTTTGAAAGCACAACTATCCTCTATGGGAATAGTGGTGCGTTTGTTTAAAGTAGAAACCGCTCCCTCGACCTTGGGGACTGACTGCCATAAGTCCTTTCTGGGGTCGACCATAGGAAACAATTTTTTAAATATGGGGGGAGGGACGAAAGGAATACCGGGCCTTTCCCATTCTTTATTAACAATGTCCGCCACCCGCTTGGGTATAGGAAAAGCTTCTGGGAGCCCCGGCACCTCTAGGAACTTGTCCATTTTACATAGTTTCTCTGGGATGACTAAATTTTCACAATCATCCAGAGTGGATAATACCTCCTTAAGCAAAATGCGGAGATGTTCCAATTTAAATTTAAATGTAATCACATCCGATTCAGCCTGCTGAGAAATGTTCCCTAAATCAGTAATTTCTCCCTCAGACAAAACCTCCCTGGCCCCCTCAGATTGGGTTAGGGGCCCTTCAGAGATATTAATATCAGCGTCGTCATGCTCTTCAGTAACTAAAACAGAGCAGCCACGCTTACGCTGACAAGGGTTCATTTTGGCTAAAATGTTTTTGACAGAATTATCCATTACAGCCGTTAATTGTTGCATAGTAAGGAGTATTGGCGCGCTAGATGTACTAGGGGCCTCCTGAGTGGGCAAGACTCGTGTAGACGAAGGAGGGAATGATGCAGTACCATGCTTACTCCCCTCACTTGAGGAATCATCTTGGGCATCATTGTCATTATCACATAAATCACATTTATTTAAATGAATAGGAATTCTGGCTTCCCCACATTCAGAACACAGTCTATCTGGTAGTTCAGACATGTTAAACAGGCATAAACTTGAACAGAAAGTACAAAAAACGTTTTAAAATAAAACCGTTACTGTCACTTTAAATTTTAAACTGAACACACTTTATTACTGCAATTGCGAAAAAACATGAAGGAATTGTTCAAAATTCACCAAATTTTCACCACAGCGTCTTAAAGCTTTGAAAATATTGCACACCAATTTTGGAAGCTTTAACCCTTAAAATAACGGAACCGGAGCCGTTTTAAGCTTTAAACCCCTTTACAGTCCCTGGTATCTGCTTTGCTGAGACCCAACCAAACCCAAAGGGGAATACGATACCAAATGACGCCTTCAGAAGTCTTTTATAAGTATCAGAGCTCCTCTCACATGCGACTGCATGCCATGCCTCTCAAAAACAAGTGCGCAACACCGGCGCGAAAATGAGACTCTGCCTATGCTTTGGGAAAGCCCCTAAAGAATAAGGTGTCTAAAACAGTGCCTGCCGATATTATTATATCAAAATACCCATATAAAATGATTCCTCAAGGCTAAATATGTGTTAATAAACAATCGATTTAGCCCAGAAAAAGTCTACAGTTTAAATAAGCCCTTGTGAAGCCCTTATTTACAATCGTAATAAACATGGCTTACCGGATCCCATAGGGAAAATGACAGCTTCCAGCATTACATCGTCTTGTTAGAATGTGTCATACCTCAAGCAGTAAGAGACTGCACACTGTTCCCCCAACTGAAGTTAATTGCTCTCAACAGTCCTGTGTGGAACAGCCATGGATTTTAGTTACGGTTGCTAAAATCATTTTCCTCATACAAACAGAATTCTTCATCTCTTTTCTGTTTCTGAGTAAATAGTACGTACCAGCACTATTTGAAAATAACAAACTCTTGATTGAATAATGAAAAACTACAGTTAAACACTAAAAAACTCTAAGCCATCTCCGTGGAGATGTTGCCTGTACAACGGCAAAGAGAATGACTGGGGTAGGCGGAGCCTAGGAGGGATCATGTGACCAGCTTTGCTGGGCTCTTTGCCATTTCCTGTTGGGGAAGAGAATATCCCACAAGTAAGGATGACGCCGTGGACCGGACACACCTATGTTGGAGAAATAACAAATAGACTAGAAGTCTTTCGGAAAGACTTAGTAGCTTCAACATAATATTTCAAAGCTCTAACAACATCCAAAGAATGCAACGATTTCTCCTTAGAATTCTTAGGATTAGGACATAATGAAGGAACCACAATTTCTCTACTAATGTTGTTGGAATTCACAACTTTAGGTAAAAATTCAAAAGAAGTTCGCAACACCGCCTTATCCTGATGAAAAATCAGAAAAGGAGACTCACAAGAAAGAGCAGATAATTCAGAGACTCTTCTGGCAGAAGAGATCGCCAAAAGGAACAAAACTTTCCAAGAAAGTAATTTAATGTCCAATGAATGCATAGGTTCAAACGGAGGAGCTTGAAGAGCCCCCAGAACCAAATTCAAACTCCAAGGAGGAGAAATTGACTTAATGACAGGTTTTATACGAACCAAAGCTTGTACAAAACAATGAATATCAGGAAGATTAGCAATCTTTCTGTGAAAAAGAACAGAAAGAGCAGAGATTTGTCCTTTCAAAGAACTTGCGGATAAACCTTCATCTAAACCATCCTGAAGAAACTGTAAAATTCTCGGAATTCTAAAAGAATGCCAAGAAAAATGATGAGAAAGACACCAAGAAATATAAGTCTTCCAGACTCTATAATATATCTTCCTAGATACAGATTTACGAGCCTGTAACATAGTAGTAATCACAGAGTCAGAGAAACCTCTTTGACCAAGAATCAAGCGTTCAATCTCCATACCTTTAATTTTAAGGATTTGAGATCCTGATGGAAAAAAGGACCTTGCGACAGAAGGTCTGGTCTTAGCGGAAGAGTCCACGGATGGCAAGAGGCCATCCGGACAAGATCCGCATACCAAAACCTGTGAGGCCATGCCGGAGCTATCAGCAGAACAAACGAGCATTCCTTCAGAATCTTGGAGATTACTCTTGGAAGAAGAACTAGAGGCGGAAAGATATAGGCAGGATGATACTTCCAAGGAAGTGATAATGCATTGACTGCTTCCGCCTGAGGATCCCGGGATCTGGACAGATACCTGGGAAGTTTCTTGTTTAGATGAGACGCCATCAGATCTATTTCTGGAAGCTCCCACATTTGAACAATCTGAAGAAATACCTCTGGGTGAAGAGACCATTCGCCCGGATGCAACGTTTGGCGACTGAGATAATCCGCTTCCCAATTGTCTATACCTGGGATATGAACCGCAGAGATTAGACAGGAGCTGGATTCCGCCCAAACCAGAATTCGAGATACTTCTTTCATAGCCAGAGGACTGTGAGTCCCTCCTTGATGATTGATGTATGCCACAGTTGTGACATTGTCTGTCTGAAAACAAATGAACGATTCTCTCTTCAGAAGAGGCCAAGACTGAAGAGCTCTGAAAATTGCACGGAGTTCCAAAATATTGATCGGTAATCTCACCTCCTGAGATTCCCAAACTCCTTGTGCCGTCAGATCCCCACACAGCTCCCCAACCTGTGAGACTTGCATCTGTTGAAATTACAGTCCAGGTCGGAAGCACAAAAGAAGCCCCCTGAATTAAACGATGGTGATCTGTCCACCACGTTAGAGAGTGTCGTACAATCGGTTTTAAAGATATTAATTGAGATATCTTTGTGTAATCCCTGCACCATTGATTCAGCATACAGAGCTGAAGAGGTCGCATGTGAAAACGAGCAAAGGGGATCGCGTCCGATCCTGCAGTCATAAGACCTAGAATTTCCATGCATAAGGCTACCGAAGGGAATGATTGTGACTGAAGGTTTCGACAAGCTGAAATCAATTTTAGACGTCTCTTGTCTGTCAAAGACAGAGTCATGGACACTGAATCTATCTGGAAACCCAGAAAGTTTACCCTTGTCTGAGGAATCAATGAACTTTTTAGTGAATTGATCCTCCAACCATGATCTTGAAGAAACAACACAAGTCGATTCGTATGAGATTCTGCTAAATGTAAAGACTGAGCAAGTACCAAGATATTGTCCAAATAAGGAAATACCACAATACCCTGTTCTCTGATTACAGACAGAAGGGCACCGAGAACCTTTGTAAAAATTCTTGGAGCTGTAGCTAGGCCAAACGGCAGAGCCACAAACTGGTAATGCTTGTCCAGAAAAGAGAATCTCAGGAACGGATAATGATCTGGATGAATCGGAATATGCAGATATGCATCCTGTAAATCTATTGTGGACATATAATGCCCTTGCTGAACAAAAGGCAAGATAGTCCTTACAGTTACCATTTTGAACGTTGGTATCCTTACATAACGATTCAATATTTTTAGATCTAGAACTGGTCTGAAGGAATTCTCCTTCTTTGGTACAATGAAGAGATTTGAATAAAACCCCATCCCCTGTTCCAGAACTGGAACTGGCATAATTACTCCAGCCAACTCTAGATCTGAAACACAATTCAGAAATGCTTGAGCTTTCACTGGATTTACTGGGACACGGGAAAGAAAAAATCTCTTTGCAGGAGGTCTCATCTTGAAACCAATTCTGTACCCTTCTGAAACAATGTTCTGAATCCAAAGATTGTGAACAGAATTGATCCAAATTTCTTTGAAAAAACGTAACCTGCCCCCTACCAGCTGAGCTGGAATGAGGGCCACACCTTCATGTGGACTTAGAAGCTGGCTTTGCTTTTCTAGAAGGCTTGAAGGATCAGGCTTTTGTTCTTTGTTGAAACGAAAGGAACGAAAACGATTATTAGCCCTGTTTTTACCCTTAGATTTTTTATCCTGTGGTAAAAAAGTTCCTTTCCCACCAGTAACAGTTGAGATAATAGAATCCAACTGAGAACCAAATAATTTGTTACCCTGGAAAGAAATGGAAAGTAGAGTTGATTTAGAAGCCATATCAGCATTCCAAGTTTTAAGCCATAAAGCTCTTCTAGCTAAAATAGCTAGAGACATAAACCTGACATCAACTCTGATAATATCAAAAATGGCATCACAGATAAAATTATTAGCATGTTGAAGAATAATAATAATATTATGAGAATCATGATCTGTTACTTGTTGCGCTAAAGTTTCCAACCAAAAAGTTGAAGCTGCAGCAACATCAGCCAATGATATAGCAGGTCTAAGAAGATTACCTGAACACAGATAAGCTTTTCTTAAAAAGGATTAAATTTTCCTATCTAAAGGATCCTTAAACGAAGTACCATCTGACGTAGGAATAGTAGTACGTTTAGCAAGGGTAGAAATAGCCCCATCAACTCTAGGGATTTTGTCCCAAAATTCTAATCTGTCAGACGGCACAGGATATAATTGCTTAAAACGTTTAGAAGGAGTAAATGAATTACCCAATTTATCCCATTCTCTGGAAATTACTTCAGAAATAGCACTAGGAACAGGAAAAACTTCTGGAATAACCACAGGAGATTTAAAGACCTTATCTAAACGTTTATAATTAGTATCAAGAGGACCAGAATCCTCAATTTCTAAAGCAATTAGTACTTCTTTAAGTAAAGAACGAATAAATTCCATTTTAAATAAATATGAAGATTTATCAGCATCAATCTCTGAAACAGAATCCTCTGAACCAGAAGAGTCATCAGAATCAGAATGATGATGTTCATTTAAAAATTCATCTGTATAAAGAGAAGTTTTAAAAGATTTTTTATGTTTACTAGAAGGAGGAATAACAGACATAGCCTTCTTGATGGATTCAGAAACAAAATCTCTTATGTTATCAGGAACATTCTGAACATTAGATGTTGATGGAACTGCAACAGGTAATGGTACATTACTAAAGGAAATATTATCTGCATTAACAAGTTTGTCATGACAATTAATACAAACAATAGCTGGAGGAATAGCTACCAAAAGTTTACAGCAGATACACTTAGCTTTGGTAGTTCCAGCACCAGACAGCGATTTTCCTGAAGTATCTTCTGACTCAGATGCAACGTGAGACATCTTGCAATATGTAAGAGAAAAAACAACATATAAAGCAAAATTGTTTCAGGAATGGGAAAAAATGCCAATGAACAAGCTTCTAGCAACCAGAAGCAAAGAAAAAATGAGACTAAAATAATGTGGAGACAAAAGCGACGCCCATATTTTTTAGCGCCAAATAAGACGCCCACATTATTTGGCGCCTAAATGCTTTTTGGCGCCAAAAATGACGCCACATCTGGAACGCCGACATCTTTGGCGCAAAAGAACGTCAAAAAATGACGCAACTTCCGGCGACACGTATGACGCCGGAAACAGAAAAGATTTTTTTGCGCCAAAAAAGTCTGTGCCAAGAATGACGCAATAAAATGAAGCATTTTCAGCCCCCGCGAGCCTAACAGCCCACAGGGAAAAAAAGTCAAATTTTTAAGGTAAGAAAAATAATTGATTCAAGTGCATTATCCCAAATATGAAACTGACTGTCTGAAAATAAGGAATGTTGAACATCCTGAGTCAAGGCAAATAAATGTTTGAATACATATATTTAGAACTTTATAAATAAAGTGCCCAACCATAGCTTAGAGTGTCACAGAAAATAAGACTTACTTACCCCAGGACACTCATCTACATGTTTGTAGAAAGCCAAACCAGTACTGAAACGAGAATCAGCAGAGGTAATGGTATATAAATAAGAGTATATCGTCGATCTGAAAAGGGAGGTAAGAGATGAATCTCTACGACCGATAACAGAGAACCTATGAAATAGACCCCGTAGAAGGAGATCACTGCATTCCAAAATAGGCAATACTCTCCTCACATCCCTCTAACATTCACTGCACGCTGAGAGGAAAACCGGGCTCCAACCTGCTGCGGAGCGCATATCAACGTAGAATCTAGCACAAACTTACTTCACCACCTCCATAGGAGGCAAAGTTTGTAAAACTGAATTGTGGGTGTGGTGAGGGGTGTATTTATAGGCATTTTAAGGTTTGGGAAACTTTGCCCCTCCTGGTAGGAATGTATATCCCATACGTCACTAGCTCATGGACTCTTGCTAATTACATGAAAGAAAGTTTATCATGATAACTTATTACAAACCATAGCTAAAGATAAACATTCATAACATTTAGAATTAATGAACTTAGCTTTGGTAGGACTGATCTCAGTGAACAGGAATCCCTCAGCATGTTCTGATCCAGGAACAGTGTATGGAAAATCTTGCAATATGTAATAGAAAAAAACAACATATAAAGCAAAATTATCAAATTCCTTAAATGACAGTTTCAGGAATGGGAAAAAATGCAAAACAAACAAGCCTCTATCAACCAGAAGCAACAAAAAAGAGGACTTAAATAATGTGAGAAAAAGTGGAACAAGTATGACACCCACATTATTGGCGCCAAGTACAACGCCCATATTTTTTGGCGCCAAGTATGACGCCACATCCTCTGACGCCGAAAATGACGCCCACATTTTTTGTCGCAAAAAACGTCTGAACACACAGGCGTCAAAAAATGACGTAACAACGAACAAGCTTCCGGCGTCAACTACGGCGCCGGAAATGACAATTTTGCGCCAAAAAAGTTTGCGCCAAGAATGACGCAATAAATTGAAGCATTTTCTGCCCCCGCGAGCCTAACAGCCCGCAGGGAAAAATAGTCAATTGAAAATTTTCAAAGTAAGAAAATAAATATTTATTCATATGCATTATCCCAAATAATGAAACTGGCAGTCTGAATGAAGGAATACTGATTATCCTGAATCATGGCAAATATAAGTTTAAAGACATATATTTAGAACTTTACATATAAAGTGTCCAACCATAGCTTAGAGTGTCACAAAAAAATAAGACTTACTTACCCCAGGACACTCATCTACATATAGTAGATAGCCAAACCAGTACTGAAACAAGAATCAGTAGAGGTAATGGTATATAAGAGTATATCGTCGATCTGAAAAGGGAGGCAAGAGATGAATCTCTACGACCGATAACAGAGAACCTATGAAATAGATCCCCTAGAGGAAGACCATTGTATTCAAATAGGCAATACTCTCTTCACATCCCTCTGACATTCACTGCACTCTGAGAGGAAAACCGGGCTCCAGCCTGCTGCGAAGCGCATATCAACGTAGAATCTAGCACAAACTTACTTCACCACCTCCATGGGAGGCAAAGTTTGTAAAACTGAATTGTGGGTGTGGTGAGGGGTGTATTTATAGGCATTTTTAGGTTTGGGAAACTTTGCCCCTCCTGGTAGGAATGTATATCCCATACGTCACTAGCTCATGGACTCTTGCTAATTACATTAAAGAAAACACAACCCAACGAAACCCCGCCTCGTCGGCGCTGGGCCAAAAAAAACTAGAAGGAAAAGGCCCCAAGGACACTGACCCGCAGATAGTCCGAAAGCCTAACTAGAGACCGCAAAGCAGACTCACTGAGCCAACACTCCTCCAGGAGAACCGTCACCCAGCAGTCGGTCCCCACACAATCCTTACTAGTAAAGTACCAGAATCCCCAAAAGGGAGAGGACATGGGTGAGCAAAAGGGATACCCAAAAGGTACAGCAAAATCCAAAAAGGAAAGATCCCGAGAGACAAGGAGAAAACCCTATCCGTAAGGAAAAAAGCGGCTGAACAAAATAGATTACCCAACCTCCAAGACAGAGGACACACTCCAGGCACGCCAGGCCTACTCACAGATCTCAAAGGGGGAGAGGCACAGAACCTCAAAAGAAAAAGAAAAAAAAAAAAAAGGTTCACTGTCACCCCCAAGACCTGAGGAAGAACAACAGATCTCAGATCCTACACCTAGCCGGACCAGTCCAAGCAACAGCAGATCTGAAAGCAAGGGAACAGAAAGGAACCCCAAGACAGGCCCCCAAAAGGGCGGAAGAATGAACACAGCCACTTCAACCTAGAGACAATCAAGCAGGCGTTAGACCCAAGGAGATCTAGCAAAACCACCCAACTAAAGTCTCAATGAGGAGCCCGCAGCTACCCAGATAGAAAGTAAAAACAGAGAGGCCCCTTAAAAAAAAGGATAACGAGCCCCCTGAAGAGGAGAGCATCGATAAACACCTGTCCATAAGAAAGGAAGTCGTAGGAAGAACCGAGAGAACAAGGCCACGTCAGATGCTAGCACACATACCAGGCGCAAGAGTGACAGCTAAGCAACCGCAAACCTTCCGCTTGCTAGGCAGGAAAGCTCACCAGCAGGTCACATTAGTTAGCTGTCCCAAGGGAACCGTATTGTCCGGCACAAGACAAGCCCCAAGGAGCCCCGGCTCTCAGTAAATTTGGCAAGTTGTAAAACAGAACAGCCAGAACAAGGGCTAAGCCCAAGTACCTTGGATCATAAGGTCCGTTAACATCCCACCAGCAGGATTCATAGAGAAAACGCTGAGTAAAACCCTCGACAACCGGAAGATCAGGACAAGAAGCCCGGGCCCCACAAATGTTTAGATTAAACAATCTTCCAGGAACATAAATCCCTTGTCTGATATCAAAAAACAGACCTCCCAGGGAAAAGTCCAGAATAACCTGGATAACAAGAGCAAGAAGCCCTTGCAAGTACTGACCCAAAGGTAAGAGACTACCCCTTGCAGGAGCTCAACACTCCAAAGAGCCAAGGCCATAAAAGGACACTAGAGCTAACAGGCGTCCAAGCAACATTAACAAGATTGTGCTTGAAAAGCGCGGCTAATCCCCCTTGAGGGACACAAGGCGCTGCTCATTTTAACAACCTCGAAAGGAGGAAAGGCAGAGTAGACCTCGCCAGGGATCGAACTAGCAACCCTCGGTTTGCTACAGTACAGAGTAGCCACAGAGCCTTAGTATGCTGAGTTAGCTGTCCAGCTTGCCATGAGCTCCAGACACAAGGGGAACAGTGAGGACAAGTCACCCGAACAGAGCAACAGCAAGCCTCCACATCACCTCAGATTCTAAGTCAGAGGACAGTAAAACATGGGTTTGGATGCCACCTGGATGGCAAATAGCTGAACCATATGAGTGGAAAACCACTAGGACCTCTACTATCCCAAGGAGGAGATTCAGAGCATTCCCAACACCAGGGAAGGACACCTAATCGGAGCCCAAAAACACCTCACAGTCTAATGTCCCGAAAAAGGAACAACCAACTCCCGAAGGGACTGGTGCCAAAGTTAACAAATAACACGACTTGCGCCATAACAGCCGCGACTTCGCACACAAAGAATTTGCGTCAAGATGTAAGAATTGCAACCTCCGCAGCAAAAATAATTGCGCCAAGAATGATGCAATAAATAGAAGCTTTTTGCATCATCACGACCCTAATTTGCCCACGAAAATTTAAAAAAAAAAACAAGTCCGAAGTTAAAACTAGCTGGAACCCCATGTAAGAAAAAATTACTAAATTTCTCCCAAAAACATTTTCCATATATATATATATATATATATATATATATATATATATATATATATATATATATATATATATATATATATATATATATATATATATATATATATATAAAAATATATAAAGGGCCAAACATAGCTGAGAGTGTCTTTAAAAATGATATATAATTACCTGAAGACACCCATTCACATATAGCAGACAGCCAAACCAGTACTGAAACATATTAGCAGAGGTAATTGTAGAGGAGTATAATGTTGAACTGTAAAGGGAGGTGGCAGATATTTCACCACAACCAAATTTACAGAGAGCCTTAGAATATATTTCCCATAGGTGAAAACATGGCATCATTAGGCAATACTCCCTTCACATCCCTCAGACAAAAACCACTAGACACCAAACTTAAACAAGTGAGTGTGTCTGATAAGGAGGTGCGCCAAAAAAAGAGGGGGGGGGGGGTAATATATAGCCAGATACTATCTAGTAAATTTAATACAATGTTAAATATTATAATCTATCATCTGAAAAATAAAATAAAAAATAAATTAGTAACTTGGTATATTGCTATTATTGTGATAATCCAGCATAAAGTGACCATAATTATATTAACCCACAATTGTGTTTGTCCATAAATGAAATAGTCCAAACATAAATGGTCAGATGTGTAACAGTGGGCAGCTCTCTCCAAATAGATGGTGATAATAAACAAGTCCTGAAAGACAAAAAAACGAGAGGCGCTCTTGGTGCAGCAAGTTCTGCAGACACTAATGACAGAACGATGGTGATCATATACTCACAAAAGGGAATTGCACATCCAGTGCAATATTGGACTAGCCGAAACTTCAGAGCCGTTCGTCTGACTCTCCAAGGCGGTGTACGCTGTAACCAAAGCGAGGCTCCCAACAACCAGCTGCTTCCGATATCAAGTCCCAATACAGGACGCCAACAAAACCACTCGCGCGCGAATGGCCCCAAATAGTGTGAATCCAACCAGGCGGATTGCCCCAACAAAGGAGTATGAGAATATACGAGGTCCAGAGCAAGGATAAAAGAATAGAACACTTTATTTAAAACAATTAAAATTGTTGCTTAGCAACGCGTTTCTCGGCTGAGTGCCGTATGGGCAATTCAAAAGGATAAGGCGAAATTGTAGCAAACTCTGATTATGAGAAACAAAGTCTAATATTAAAAGAATTTTTTAGGGAAAAACATTATGCTATTATAGATCAAAGCTACCAGCGTGCCAAACTGGAAAATAGAGGAATATTTTCAACGTAATTCTAAAAATCTAGAAAACAGAATTTATGTCTTACCTGATAAATTCCTTTCTCCTACGGTGTGTCCGGTCCACGGCTTCATCCTTACTTGTGGGAATATTCTCTTCCCTAACAGGAAATGGCAAAGAGGCACACAGCAAAAGCTGTCCATATAGCCCCTCCTCTGGCTCCGCCCCCCAGTCATTCGACCGACGGATAGGAGAAAAAGCAGAAACCATAGGGTGCCGTGGTGACTGTAGTGTATAGATATAAAAACCTGACAAAAAGCCAGTGTGGGCCGTGGACTGGACACACCGTATCAGGTAAGACAAATTCTGTTTTTCTCCTACATTGGTGTGTCTGGTCCAAGGCTTCATCCTTACTTGTGGGAACCAATACGAAAGCTTTAGGACACGGATGAAGGGAGGGAACAAGTCAGGTAACCTAAACGGAAGGCACCACGGCTTGCAAAACTTTTCTCCCAAAAATAGCTTCCGAAGAAGCAAAAGTATCGAATTTGTAAAATTTGTAAAATCTGATCAACAGAAGCCTCGTTCTTGAAGGCCCATGTGGAAGCCACAGCCCTAGTAGAGTGAGCTGTAATTCGTTCAGGAGGCTGCCGTCCGGCAGACTCATAAGCCAATCGGATGATGCTTTTCAGCCAAAAGGAAAGAGGTAGCAGTAGCTTTCTGCCCTCTCCTCTTACCAGAATAAACGACAAACAAGGATGATGTCTGTCTGAAATCCTTTGTTGCCTCTAAATAGAATTTTAAAGCACGGACCACGTCTAGGTTGTGTAACAAACGTTCCTTCTCTTAAACTGGATTCGGACACAGGGAAGGAACAACTATTTCCTGGTTAATATTCCTGTTGGAAACCACTTTTGGAAGAAAACCAGGCTTGGTACGTAAAACTACCTTATCTGTATGGAATACCAGATAGGGAGAAGTACACTGCAAAGCAGACAATTTAGAAACTCTTCTAGCAGAAGAAATAGCAACCAAAAAAAGAACTTTCCAAGATAGTAACTTAATATCTATGGAATGTAAGGGTTCAAACGGAACCCATTGAAGAACTGAAAGAACTAAGTTTAGACTCCATGGAGGAGTCATAGGTCTGTAGACAGGCTTGATTCTAACTAACGCCTGTACAAACACCTGCACATCTGGCAGGGCTGCCAGTCGTTTGTGCAACAAAACAGACAGAGCAGATATCTGTCCTTTTAAAGAACTAGCTGACAAACCTTTATCCAAACCCTCTTGGAGAAAGGAAAGTATTCTAGGAATTTTGATTTTACTCCAAGAAAATCCCTTGGATTCGCACCAACAGATATATTTTAGCCATATCTTATGGTAAATTTTCCTAGTCACCGGTTTTCTGGCTTGAACCAGAGTATCTATAACCGAGTCTGAAAACCCACGCTTCGATAGAATCAAGCGTTCAATTTCCAAGCAGTCAGTTGTAGAGAGACTAGATTTGGATGTTTAAATGGACCTTGCACTAGAAGATCCTGCCTCAAAGGTAGCTTCCATGGTGGAACCGCTGACATATTCACCAGGTCTGCATACCAAGTCCTGCGTGGCCATGCAGGAGCTATTAGAATCACTGAGGCCTTCTCCTGCTTGATCCTGGCTATAAGCCTGGGAAGGAGAGGGAACGGTGGATACACATAAGCCAGATTGAAAGACCAGGGCGCCACCAATGCATCCACTAGTGTCGCCTTGGGATCCCTGGATCTGGACCCGTAGCGAGGAACCTTGGAGTTCTGACGGGACGCAATCAGATCCATATCTTGAGTGCCCCATAGTTGGGTTAACTGGGCAAAGACCTCCGGGTGGAGTTCCCACTCCACCGGATGGAAAGTCTGACGACTCAGATAATCCGCCTCCCAGTTGTCTACTCCTGGGATGTGAATTGCAGATAGATGGCAGGAGTGATCCTCCGCCCATTTGATGATCTTGGATACCTCTCTCATCGCCAAGGAACTCTTTGTTCCCTCCTGATGATTGATGTACGCTACAGTCGTCATGTTGTCCGACTGAAATCTTATGAACCTGGCCTTCGCTAGTTGAGGCCAAGCCAGGAGCGCATTGAATATCGCTCTCAGTTCCAAAATGTTTATCGGGAGAAAAGACTCTTCCCGAGACCATAGACCCTGAACTTTCAGAGAGTCCCAGACCGCGCCCCAGCCCAAGAGGCTGGCGTCGGTCTTGACAATGACCCACTCTGGTCTGCGGAAACTCATTCCCTGAGACAGGTGATCTTGAATCAACCACCAGAGGAGTGAGTCTCTGGTTACCTGGTCTACTTGAATTTGGGGAGACAAGTCTGCATAATCCCCATTCCACTGTTTGAGCATGCACAGCTGCAACTGTCTTAAATGAATTCGAGCAAAAGGAACCACGTCCATTGCTGCAACCATTAGTCCTATAACTTCCATGCACTGAGCTATGGAAGGCTGAGGAATAGAATGAAGAACTCGACAAGCTTTTAGAAGTTTTAACTTTCTGACCTCTGTCAGAAAAATCATTTCCACAGAATCTATTATTGTTCCCAGAAAGGGAACCCTTGTAGACGGGGACAGGGAACTTTTTTCTATGTTCACCTTCCACCCGTGAGATCTTAGAAAGGCTAAAACAATGTCTGTATGAGCCCTTGCTTTGAAAAGGGATGACGCTTGGATTAGAATATCGTCTAGGTAAGGTGCTACAGCAATGCCCCTCGGTCTTAGAACCACTAGAAGGGACCCTAGTACCTTTGTGAAAATTCTGGGAGCAGTGGCTAAACCGAATGGAAGAGCCACGAACTGGTAATGTTTGTCCAGAAAGGCGAACCTTAGGAACTGATGGTGATCTTTGTGGATAGGAATATGCAGGTACGCATCCTTTAAGTCTACGGTAGTCATATATTGACCCTCCTGGATTGTTGGTAAGATCGTCCGAATGGTTTCCATTTTGAATGATGGAACTCTGAGGAATTTGTTTAGTATTTTTAAATCCAGAATTGGCCTGAAAGTTCCCTCTCTTTTGGTAACTACAAACAGGTTTGAGTAAAAACCCAGACCTTGTTCCGCTGTTGGAACTGGGTGTATCACTCCCATCTTTAATAGGTCTCCTACGCAATGTAAGAATGCCTGTCTTTATCTGGTCTGAAGATAAGCGAGACAAGTGGAACCTTCCCTTTGGAGGGAGTTCCTTGAACTCTAGAAGATACCCCTGAGAGACAATTTCTAATGCCCAGGGATCCGGAACATCTCTTGCCCAAGCCTGAGCAAAGAGAGAAAGTCTGCCCCCTACTAGATCCGGTCCCGGATCGGGGGCTACCCTTTCATGCTGTCTTGGTAGCAGCAGCAGGCTTCTTGGCCTGTTTACCCTTGTTCCAGCCTTGCAATGGTTTCCATGCTGGTTTAGGCTGGGAAGCGTTACCCTCTTGTCTAGAGGCTGCAGAGTTAGAAGCCGGTCCGTTCCTGAAATTGCGAAAGGAACGAAAATTAGATTTGTTCTTAGCCTTGAAAGGCCTATCCTGTGGGAGGGCATGGCCCTTACCCCCAGTGATGTCAGAAATAATCTCCTTCAATTCTGGCCCAAAAAGGGTCTTACCTTTGAAAGGAATATTAAGCAATTTTGTTTTGGACGACACATTCGCCAACCAAGATTTTAGCCAAAGCGCCCTGCGCGCCACTATTGCAAAACCTGAGTTTTTTTACGCTAATTTTGCTAATTGAAAAGCGGCATCCAAAATAAAGGAATTAGCCAACTTTAGTGCGTGAATTCTGTCCATGACTACATCATAAGGAGTCTCCTTTTGGGGCGAACTTTCTAGTTCCTCGAACCAAAAAGACGCCGCCGAGGTGACAGGAATAATGCACGAAATTGGTTGAAGAAGGAAACCTTGCTGAACAAAAATCTTTTTGAGCAATCCTTCCAATTTTTTATCCATAGGATCTTTGAAAGCGCAACTGTCCTCTATAGGAATAGTTGTGCGCTTTGCTAACGTTGAAACTGCCCCCTCTACCTTAGGGACCGTCTGCCATGCGTCCCTTCTGGGGTCAACAATGGGGAACATTTTCTTAAATATAGGAGGTGGAACAAAAAGGTATACCTGGCTTCTCCCACTCATTCACTATGTCCGCTACCCTCTTGGGTATCGGAAAAGCATCAGCGTGCACTGGGACCTCTAAGAATTTGTCCATTTTGCACAACTTCTCTGGAATTACCAAAGAATCACAATCATCAAGAGTAGCTAGCACCTCCTTAAGCAGGGCGCGGAGATGTTCTAGCTTAAATTTAAATGCCACGATATCAGGTTCTGCCTGCTGAGAAATTTTTCCTGAATCTGAAATTTCTCCCTCGGACAGACCTTCCCTCGCTGCCAATTCAGATTGATGTGAGGGTATAACAGATAAATTATCGTCAGCGCCTGCTTGCTCATCCTCTGTATTTAAAACTGAGCAAGCACGCTTTCTGGGAAATGCTGGCAGTTTGGACAAAAGATTTGCTATAGAATTATCCATTACTGCTGTTAATTGCTGCATAGTAACAAGCATTGGCGCGCTAGATGTACTAGGTATCGCCTGCGCGGGCAAAACTGGTGTTGACACAGAAGGAGAGGATGATGAACTATCCCCACTACCTTCATTTGAAGAATCATCTTGGGCAACCTTATTAAATGTGACAGTACTGTCCTTACTTTGTTTTGAAGCCATGGCACAATTTGCACATACATTTAAAGGGGGAACCACCTTGGCCTCCATACACACAGAACATATGCTATCTGAAGGTACAGACATGTTAGGCAGATTTAGGCAGGCTATTAATGCAATAAAAACGATTTTATACAAAACCGTTACTGTCTCTTTAAATAATAAAAGGAACACACTTTATTTCTGAATGTTCAAAAAACTATGAAGGAAATAACCGATCTTTATAAAATTTACACCCCAGTGTCTTAATGCTTTGAAAGTATTGCACACCAAATATGAAGTTTCTAGACCCTTAAATAAACAAACCGGAGCTAATTGTTCAATTTAACCGGTTTAAAACACTACAGTCCCAGCCACAGACTTTGCTGCGGCTTTAACCTTCCTTAGGGGTTATTCACCACAGAAATAAGCCTTCCGGAGTCTGTTTTTCAGCCACAGGAAGTAACTGCGCAACTGAGGCGCGAAAATGAGGCCTCCTCCCTCTGCATACCAGAGTGAAGGGGCCTTTCTGACTAGATAAGGCGTCTAAACCAATGCCAGGCATAATTAAAACGTTCCCAAAAGTGTTTCTAAGTTCATAAAACACTCCAAATGTCATAAGAATATGGATATAAGCAAATCGATTTAGCCCACAATAGTGTCAACCAGTATAGAGCCCAATATATAAGCCTTTAATCTGTACTTAGTCTAAGAAAATGGCTTACCGGTCCCATGAGGGAAAAAACTGACAGTCTTCTAGCATTACTATGTGTTAGAAAAGAGACTGGTCATACCTGGAGCAGATAAGTCTGCAAACTGTTACCCCCAACTGAAGTTCTTTGGTTTCAACAGTCCTGCGTGGTAACAGCAATGGATTCTAGTTACTGGTGCTAAAATC